>NW_026019755.1:0-142713 GCF_900185275.1 Solanum verrucosum
TACTCTTAATTGTGCAATAGAGCTATGTCATAGAGACTTATTCTAACTCGTGTGTTCTCCTATCCCTTTGACAACCCATCATACTAGAGGTGGTTGAAAACCAGAGTTAGTTCTTTGTCTATGCATTGTTCTTAGCAAGAGTTTTGAGGAACTCATGAGACTCTAAAAAGGCTTGAGAGAAGCCCCGGAGTGAGTTAAGTGTTCAGTTTCAGAGGAATGCACTCATATTCATATGAATCGTGCGTTTGAGCTAAAAGAAAGTTGTACTCTCTTCTCTAAGTCCTGTTTCAGCTTAGATCCTTATGAGAAAATATGTTTAGAGCTTGGGTAGTATTTTCACACGAAAAGGTAGCATGTGTTACGAGATACTGAGCAGTAGTAGTGAAAGAGCCCAGAGTTAGATGAAAGTATGCAGAGGTTTAGTAATCCTAGAAAGGGAGATAGTGTTTTAAAGAACTATATTACTATAGGCATGCACCCAGTAAGTTATTAATTAAGAGTTTAACCTAATGGGTAGACTAAGAAGTGGTGAGTTGGAAAGATTACATCATAGGAGGTAGAGTGAGTTTTAGCTAGAAAGGTGTTTGCGATGAAGTGCCATTGTGTAGGTTGTGACCAAGTGTAAGTGTTGAATAGAAGAGCAAAAGAATTCTTAAAGTGATAGATCTAAGCTAGGCTTATGATATTTTTGAGAGGGTTATGATGTTCAGAAGGTTATAGAACTGATCAAGTAATGAGGTATATCATAGTAGGTGAGTGATCGTAGTGATATTCGTTTTTAGTAATGAACATTAAGCTTGAATTTGGGATGAGTGTCGTGATCCAAAGAATGGTAACTTGAGGGTGATGATGTTAGTCTTGAGATTTGATATAGAAGACTTGACATAAAGTAGGTGAGGAATTGAGGTGATAAACTTCAATAAATATCGGTGGTACAAGTGAGAGACCCTAACTTTTAGATAAGAGCAGTGAAGTGTGGCTAAGTCACAAGAATAACAAGAAGCATTAAGAGGTGTACTGAGAGGGTGAGTAATATAAAGAGGGTACGAAAAACACCTTAGAAAGCGGTATTAGTACCCGCCTATTGAGAGTTTGGTATTCATGAAATAACCTTCTCCCGAGTGTTAGAGTAAAAGACGATGTAGACTAGTTAGAGATTATGGAATAGGTCCATAGCCTTCAACTGTTAGCTTTAGATCTAAGGGGGAGATGACAAGATAAGAAATCAAGTCAAGTGTTATTTTAGAGTAAGATAGTAATGAGTTCTAAAGAGTTGGGGGGATATCTTTTTAGAGGTCCTTTTAGTAATGGAGTGATGTTAGAAAGAGAAGGTTGATGTTCTTATCGTGATAGTGATGCTGTGATAATTCAACAAAGGTTATAAAGGAGGAGGATGAGGTTTTACTATGAGAAATAGTTAAATGAGAGCCCTTAGTTGGCTCCGAAGGAGTTAGTTAGTAGGAGTCCATGGTGTTGTTAGAGTACTAAACTTGAATGTGGTGGTATGGAGTAATAATCTTGGGATGAAATTCCCTATCGAGGTATAGAACCTGAACTTAAGGATTTTGGTTAATCTTGAATATAGTAAGAGCATACTATTAGAATCAGACCTTGGTAAGAGTAACATCATTCCATACCCAGTCCAGTCGTCATTTGAGGAGGAATGATCCCAAGGGGGAGATATTGTAACACCCCAGGAATTTTTTTGCACTGAAACTCGAACCATCCTTCGTTGTGAGTAGAATTTTACCGAGGAAATTAAAGATTCTTGTGTGTTAAGGTCACTAGATGTAGCACCTTGAGTTCCAAAAAGAACTAAATTGGAAATAGCAAAATCTGAAATTTTGCAACTTATGCTTAAGTTATGAGTTTTAGGTCAACTTCAAACGACCATAACTCTCAATGTAGGATGAGTTAGGTGGGCTACAAGGTATCCAATGAAACGTATTTGAATCTACTTTCCAATACCACCACTTTTCCGTCCATCCGATTTCTGATTAAAAATTATGACTATTTTAGTAACCTATACAATGCTGTTAAGAATTTAGCCGACGGGAAAACATTAAAAAGGGTTGTTTTTGTTTTTTTATATCCAAGAAAACCCTAAACGATTTTCTTGACTAATCAAAGGCTCAAAAAAATCAGATTTTGATCTTTTAATCCATCAGTCTCTTCTCTTTCAAACCCTCGGGTAAAACCCAAAAGAAAAAAATCAAAGTAGAAGACTCCATTCAAGATTCTTTTAATCTTTTTCAAGATTCTTCTTCAAGAAAAGTTTTCTCCAAGAATTTCATTATTTCTAACTCAAGTTTCTCCATATAATTATGAATCACTAATGAAAATCATAATTCTTGGCAATGGAGATTTCAAGAAACTAATTCAAGAATCTCAAGAAAGATTTTGTTGACCGTTTACCTTCAAGTTAGTGTTTCAAGGCTTCTTATCAAGTTCTTCTTCAAGATCCTTTTAAGATTCTTCAAAAAAACCTTGTTCTTCCTGGTATGTAAGGCTATCATAGTGTTGGACTAGTTCGTCCTCACGCCCTACATATACTTTCAAATTATTAAAAGAGAAATCTAGAATTCTACCCCTAGATTTGAGTATTCATGAGATAAGTTGATTTGAGTCTTTAAGTTAAGTAGTTCATGCCCATAATTTCGCATGAACCCTCTAAGTCGAGCAAGTGAGTATGAGAGTGAGGAGAATGTATTCATGATTCTACTTTATCATCACGATATCCTTCGTACCATGAACCATAACTCTTGAATTCATAATTCACATTCAAGAGAGAGTTCAGAGTAGAGTTCAAGAAAGCTTTTGAGTTCCATTGTGAATCCTTTGTGATCAACTATCGATTTGAGCTAAGTTTTGAGTAAGTAAGTATGAGAATGAGAAGAGTAGTATACATGAGTTCTATATTGTTGTGAAGACCCTCAAGTCAAGTCGTTCATGCCCATAAATTCCGCATGAACTCCATAATTTGAGTATATTTGAGAGACGTAGTATCTTCGAGTTCTAAGTCTTGATTATTGAGTTGCTAATACTTTTGAAATTATAGTCCTACTTATGGGACTACTACATGTAACCCATGAAGCCCTTGGGTTAAGTTGTTCATGCGCATAATTCTGCATGAACCCTATGATTTGAATTATAAATTTTAAAAAGCTTTTTAGAGCCATCATTTGAGTTCTTAAACTGAGTTTTTAAGTAAAGATGAGTTTTGAGAATAGAGTTTTTAAAACATGATTAGTATGACAATCGAGTATGTCATCAATTTTTTAATAGTATGGTATCAAGATATACCATCAATGTTTATGCAGTATGACTTCCCGAGTCATCAATGATCATATTATAATATGATTTTGAAATGTTTTTTAGAAAGAGTAGAGTTGAGTTCATTTTCTTTAAAATGATATATGGGAACTAACTATTCCCAACAGTAAATGTTTTCACATTTAAGATGAGACGAAACTGAAATTTCCGAAAGAGTTTTGAGAAGTTTGAGTACCATTTCTTTTAAGAGAAATAGTTTTGAGTAATAATCTCAAACCACATAAAATTTATGTTTTTAAACATATGAGCTAGTATATTTTGGGAGTAGTATTGAGCACCGATATGGGGGAGAGTTCAGATAACTCACAGCCCCCATAAACCATGTGGCCAACGTGGGTAGAAAGGGTCATACTTTTTGGATGATTCCTTAATACTTTTTAGCATAGACTAGTGGATCCACTTAGTGAGTACATCTTATACCGTGGAAAAGTATAGGACAGTTTTGGTAGCGTGAGCGAGATGTTGTACCATCACATTGATCATAGTGATGGTTGTCGGCTAGAGAAACTCCCACATAGATATTTGTATTTTATATACACAGAGTTTACCTGTATTTTCATATACGAACATAGTTTATATTGTATCATCGCATACAAACTGAGTATATTGTATTCTTAAATACATTGAGTTATTTTCTACTATTTTAAAAGCTTTCAATATATTCAATCTCGTATTATTGGTTTATATTGAGTTGAGTATCCAAAGTTGAGTATCCAGAGTTTGAGTACCAAGAGTCGAGTGTCTTATTATTGAGTTGAGCCTTATTTCACTAAGTTGAATATCTTATTATTGAGTTGAGCCTTATTTCACAGAGTTGAATATTTTATCTTTGAGTTGAGTATCTTCTTCTTGAGTTGGGTTGAGTTAAGTGAGTTCAAAAGAGGTAAGTATGTTTCCTTTTTATCAAGTTAAAGCTTATGTTTATGCTTTATAATTTCCCTTACATGCTTGTACATTCAACGTACTGAGCTATTTGGCCTGCATCTTTTCATAATGCAGATTCAAGTATTCGGCATCATCAACAGGAGCTTCGTTGATACCACATGGAGTTCGAGCTAGTTATGATGAGCCTCCTTGCTTTTGGAAGGTTCCACTTGTACTTTCAGTTATATCAGTTGTTAGGATGTTGTGGGTCTTTTCCCGAATTCCATTTTTGTCATTTAGAGGCTTCATAGATATACAGTAGTGTTTGATAATTCCGTTAATTTATTTTCTTAAATGTTTTAAAGACTTGAGTTGCCTATTTTTGGGTATTTGAATACTATTTATATTCAGAGTAAATAATTAGTGTTAAAGCTTTGTATTTGAGTTTCATGAATTTTATTTAGTTTTGAAGCTTTATATGCTTGAGTTAGTCTTTCGCTTGTAGTCTGCCAAGATGAGGGTTTACCTGGGGACCAATAATAGTTCTCGATTGCTGTTAACGTCCAGGGTGTAGGCTCGGGTTGTGACAAACTTTGTATCATAACATAGAGTTCAAGTGTCTTAGGGTGTCTATGAAGCTGTGTCAGGTAGGATCTTATTTGTGGTTGTAAGGTCCCCACTTCTATAAATAAGTGACTACATACATTTAAGAAAAGTTTCCCTTCTTTCATACTCTTAATTGTGCAATAGAGCTATGTCATAGAGACTTATTCTAACTCGTGTGTTCTTTTATCGCTTTGACTACCCATCATACTAGAGGTGGTTGAAAACCAGAATTAGTTCTTTGTCTATGAATTGTTCTTAGCAAGATTTTGAGGAAGTCATGAGACTCTAGAGGGGCTTGAGAGAAGCCTAGGAGTGAATTAAGTGTTTAGTTTCAGAAGAATGCACTCATATTCATATGAATCCTGTGTTTGAGCTAAAAGAGAGTTGTACTCTCTTCTCTAAGTCCTGTTTCAGCTTGATCCTTATAAGAAATTAGTTTAGAGCTTGGGTAGTATTTTCACACGAAAAGGTAGCATGAGTTACGATATCATGAGTAGTAGTAGTGAAAGCACCCAGAGTTAAGAGGAAAGTATGCAGAAGTTTAGTAATTCTAGAAAGGGAGATAGTATTTGGAAGAGCTATATTACTATTGTCATGCACGCAGTAAGTTATTAATGAAGAGTTTACCCTACTGGGTAGACTAAGAAGTGGTGAGTTGGAAAGATTACATCATAAGAGGTAGAGTGTGTTTTAGCTAGAAAGGAGTTTGCGATGAAGTGTCATTGTGTAGGTAATGACCAAGTGTAAGTGTTGAATAAAAGAGTAAAAGTATTCATAAGTGATAGATCTAAGCTATGATTTTTTTGAGAGGGTCATGATGTTCAGAAGGTTATAGAACTGATCAAGTAATGAGGTATATCATAGTAGGTGAGCAATCGTATTGATATTCGTGTTTAGTAATGAACATTAAGCTTGAATTTGAGAGAAGTGTCGTGATCCAAAGAATGGTAACATGAGGGTGATGATGTTAGTCTTGAGATTTGATGTAGAAGACTGGACAAAGAGTAGGTGACAAATTGAGGTGACAAACTTCAATAAATATCAGTGGTACAAGTAAGAGACACTAACCTTTAGATAAGAGCAGTGAAGTATGGCTAAGTCACAAGAGTAATAGGATGCATTAAAAGGTGTACTGAGAGGGTGCGTAATCAAAAGTGGTTACGAAAAACACCTTAGAAAGAGGTCTTAGTACCTGCCTATTGAGAGTTCGGTAGTCATGAAATAACCTTCTCTCGAGTGTTAGAGTAAAAGACGATGTAGACCAGTTAGAGATGATGGAATAGGTCCATAACTTTCAAATGTCAGCTTTAGACCAAAGAGGAAGATCGCAAAATGAGAAATCAAGTCAAGTGTTTGAGAGTAAGATAATAATGAGTTCTAAAGAGTTTAGGGGATATCTTTTTAGAGGTCCTTTTGTAATGGAATGATGTTAGAAAGAGAAGGTTGATGTTCTTATCGTGATAGTGATGGTGTGATAATCCATCAAAGGTTATAAAGGAGGAGTATGAGGTTTTACTATGAAAAATAGTTAAATGAGAGCCCTTAGTTGGCTCCGAAGGAGTTAGTTAGTAGGATTCCATGGTGTTTTTAGAGTACTAAGCTTTACTGTGGTTGTAAGGAGTAATAATCTTTGGATGAGATTCCCAATCGAAGTATAGAACCCAAACTTAAGGATTTCGGTTAATCTTGAATATAGTAAGAGCATACCATTAGAATCAGACCTTGGTAAGAGTAACCCCATTCCATACCCAATCCAATCGTTATTTGAGGAGGAATGATCCCAAGGGGGAGATATTGTAACGCCCCAGGAATTTTTTCACACTGAGACTCGAACCATCCTTCGTTGTGAGTAGGATTTTACCGAGGAAATTAAAATTTCTTGTGTGTTAAGGTAACTAGATGTAGCACCTTGAGTTCTAAAAAGAACTAAATTGGAAATAGTAAAATTTGAAATTTTGCAAGTTATGCTTAAGTTATGAGTGTTTGGTCAACTTCAACCAACTATAACTCTCAATGCAAGATGAGTTAGGTGGGCTACAAGGTATACAATGAAAGGCCTTTGAATCTACTTTCCAACGCCAGGACTTTCCCGTCCATCAAATTTTTGACTTAAAAGTTATGACTATTTTAGTAACCTATACAGTGCTATTACGAATTTAGCCGACGGGAAAACATTAAAAAGGGTTGTTTTTGTTTTTTTATATCCAAGAAAACCCTAAAAGATTTTCTTGACTAATAAAAGGCTCAAAACAATTAGATTTTCATTTTTTAATCCTTCATTCTCTTCTCTCTCAAACCCTAGGGTAAAACCCTAAGGAAAAAATATCAAAGTAGAAGAATCCATTCAAGATTCTTTCAATCTTTTTCAAGATTCTTCTTCAAGATAAGTTTTCTCCAAGAATTTCATTATTTCTAACTCAAGTTTCTCCATATAATTATGAATCACTAATGAAAATCATAATTCTTAGCCATTGAGATTTCAAGAAAGTAATTCAAGAATCTCAAAAAAGGTTTTGTTAACCGTTTACTTTCAAGTTAGTGTTTCAAGGCTTCTAATAAAGTTCTTCTTCAAGATCCTTTTAAGATTGTTCAAAAAAATTGGTTCTTCCAGGTATGTAAGACTATCATAGTGTTGGACTAGTTCATCCTCACGCCCTACATCTACTTTTAAATCAGTAAACGAGAAATCTAGGATTCTACCCCTAGATTTGAGTATTCTTGAGAGAAGTTGATTTGAGTCTTTAAGTTAAGTTGTTCATACCCATAATTACACATGAAACGTCTGAGTCGAGAAAGTGAGTATGAGAATGAGGAGAATGTATTCATTATTCTACTTTATCATCACGATATCCTTCATACCATGAACCATAACTCTTGAATTCATAATTCACATTTAAGAGAGAGTTAAGAGTAGAGTTCAAGAAAGCTTTTGAGTTCCATTGTGAATCCTTTGTGATCAACTATTGATTTGAGCTAAGTTTTGAGTAAGTATGAGAATGAGAAGAGTAGTATACATGAGTTCTATATTGTTGTGAAGACCCTCAAGTCAAGTCGTGCATGCCCATAAATTCCGCATGAACTCCATAATTTGAGTATATTTGAGAGACAAAGTATCTTCAATTTCTAAGTCTTGAGTATTGAGTTCCTAATCCTTTTGAGATCATATTCCTACTTATAGGACTACTACATGTTACCCAAGAAGCCTTTGAGTTGAGTTGTTCATGCCCATAATTTTACATGAACCCTATGATTTGAGTTATAAATTTTAAAAAGCTTTTTAAAGCCAACATTTGAGTTCTTAAACTGAGTTTTGAGAAAGTAAAGATGAGTTTTGAGAAAACAGTTTTTAAAACATGATTAGTGTGACAGTCAAGTATGTCATCAATTTATGAGCAGTATGGTATCAAGATATACCATCGTTGTTTATGCAGTATGACTTCCCGAGTCATCAATGATCATATTATAATATGATTTTGAAATGTTTTTTAGAAAGAGAAGAGTTGAGTTCATTTTCTTTAAAATGATATATGGGAACTAACTATTCCCAACAGTAAATGTTTTCACATTTAAGATAAGAGGAAACTAAGATTTCCAAAAGAGTTTTGAGCAGTTTGAGTACCATCTCTTTTAAGAGAAATAGTTTTGAGTAGTAATCTCAAACCACAAAAATTTTATGTTTTTAAACATATGAGCTAGTATATTTTGGGAGTAGTATTGAGCACCGATATGGGGGAGAGTTCAGATAACTCACAGCCCCCATAAACCATGTGGCCAACGTGGGTAGAAAGGGTCATACTTTTTAGATGATTCCTTAATGCTTTTTAGCATTGACTAGTGGATCCGCTTAGTGAGTAGGTCTTATACCTTGGCAAAGTATAGGACAGTTATGGCAGCGTGGGAGAGACGTTGTATCATCACATAGCTCATAATGATGGTTGTCGGTTAGAGAAACTCCTACAGAGATATTTGTATTTTTATATACACAGAGTTTACTTGTATTTTCATATACAAATAGAGTTTATATTGTATCATTGCATACAAACTGAGTATATTGTATTCTTAAATACATTGAGTTGATTTCTACTATTTTAAAAGCTTTCCATATATTGCATTTCTTATTGTTGGTTTATATTGAGTTGAGTATCTAGAGTTGAGTATCCAGAGGTTGAGTACCAAGAGTCGAGTGTCTTATTATTGAGTTGATCCTTATTTTATTGAGTTGAATATCTTATTATATTTCAACATGAACCCTATGAATTGATTATTCTTGACATGAGTAGTGTCGTTGAGTTTTGAGTACTGAGTACTGAGTTTCCATATTCCTATTGAGATCCCTGAGTTGAGTCGTTCATGTCCATAATTCCGCATGAACCCCATGAATTGAGTTATAAATCTTAAGAAGCTTTTTAAAGCCAACACTTGAGTTTTAAATTGAGTTTTGAGGAAGTAAAGATGAGTTTTGAGAAAGAGTTTCTAAAACATGATTCGTATGACAATCGAGTATGCCATCAAAGGTTTAGCAGTATGGTATATAGATATACAATCAATGTTTATGCAGTATGACTTTTCGAGTAATCAATGATCATCACAATATGATTTTTGATATATTTTTGAGAAAGAGTTTTCAAGTATGAATTGAGTAATATTATAAGGGAATTAAGTATTTCCAAAGGTATCAGTTTTTACGTTGATAAAAGAGAAACTTTGATTTCTAAATGAGTTATGAGTTCAAAGATATTTCAAGAGAAGTTATCTCTTTTAAGAGGATAATTTGAGCAATTACCTCAAACCAGAGGAAGAGTATGTTTTTAGACATTGAGCATGAGTATATATATTATTAAGAGTAGTATTGAGCACCGATATGAGAATGAATTTAGAAAACCCATATTCTTCATGAACCATGTATCCCAACATGGATACAAGGTCATACTTTTTAGATGAATCCTAAGTGCCTTCGGGCAGAGCTTAGTGGATCCATGTCGCGACCCAAGGGTATTCTCAAGATGTAACAAGGCACATAGAACCTCGAAAGACTCCATGTAAGCCACTTAGCATATAATAACATAAATCATTAGAACAATAAGATTAAAAATGCATTTAAGTCCAAAAATCTTTATAAAGAATAGCGGAAGTCTAGACTTGTCTCAACTAGCCATCTATTACAATACTTTAGTCAAAGTAGGGTCACAGCCCAAAACAACATAATTCAAAAGTGAAAATACAATAATGAAACTCCAAATGAAACATTCGTCCTCAACTCATGAGGACTCACCACAAGCTAGGGGAATAGTCAAATCCAAGCTTGAACCAAATGAGGACCGCCTTAAGAACCGGACCCTACATTTGGGGAAAATATGGGTTAGTACAAAAATGCACCAAGTATGATAACATAAAAACCTTGAAAATATGCTAAAATGGACATTTTAGTTGAATGCATTCAATTTACTAAGTTAAAGCATCATTTTGAAGTTAATGGAAAAGCATAAGTCATAAGTGTAATCAACTCATAAATCATCATACCATGAAAGGAACATACCATAAATACCCTCAAACCATACTTGTGCAATGCATGAATAATATCTTATACTCACACCCATGCCAAGTAAAGCTTCTTGAGTAGCTATAGTTCATAGTTCATATTCTTGTCCATACTATCATAGTGGGATAAGCCTTAACTGACATAGACCATGTGAGCAAAACATGGAATCTGGTGTCTACCCCACACCGAAAAGGGGTTGTCCTACTTGCCTAAGGTAGAACCATACTCTTAGCTTAGGTGGATCCACTAGCTAAAGACTTATGAAGGCACATAGTTTATGGGATAAGGGGATTGCTACTAGAAAACCCAGCCTCTACTAACGTGAGGGCTTCCATCTCATAGCACTATCCACTTGGTGCTAAGCATTAATACCCACGGAGTTAATATTAAGTCTTGAATTAAGTTTATATTCATGGAAGAATGTCTTGACACTCAATCCAACATAACTCCTACTATAGCTCATAGATTCAATAGGTGAGAATTGCCTTTCAACTCAAGAATTATCATATTGGGAGAAAAACTTTCACATCATAGAATATTCATACATAGGTGTGTTCATGAGGATAACTTCCAACAACACAACAGCTAGATCGTAATCATATTCACTTTACTCTCAAAGTGACATAAAGTATATACATAAATCTCATAATCATGCATAATTCTCATACTTTGCCCTTCAAGGACCATAGATCACATTCCATCAACACATCTAGAATTACTACATTAGACATGGATATTAACATGATTCAATTACCTCAACTACTATAAGCATAATCTCTAAATATTCTTCTACAATCAACAAACCCACATCATAAGATCATAATTGAGTATTTTGGGGTTTTCATGGGTTCTTGGGGGGATTCAACATAAAAACCATGGGAAATCCTCAACTCATACATAATATATCATTAATCAATCATTAGAAACATTTTTGAAAGGAACCCATGAGATTGAAGTCAAACCCTAACTTTTAGGGAAATCACTAGTTTTGAAATTGAGTTTGGAGGGACTTTATGGATGAATTCTATCCATGGATGAAGAGCTACCATACCTTATCTTTGAATTGCAATGAAAATGAGTGGAAAAGATTGCTCCTTCAAACCCTAGCTTCAACTTTATTCTTCTTCTTCCTTGGAGTTCTAGAGAGAGTTTTGAGGGGAAAGTTGGTTTTGATTTGGGAATTTGGAATAATGAGGAAGATGATTTGATTTGGGGGTCTTAAAACATTATATAGTTCGTCTAATTTAGTGTAAAACGACGTCACTTAGTATTAAAATAAAAATGGAAAACCCCAAAGTATCCCTCAACTAACTCCCAAAACCGTTTCCAGTCATCACACACAACCCCCTCACATACGGACCGTGGTTGGACCCACGAAAGCTATTTCCTTGTTTCTCAATCTCTTGACTTGCCAGTCTAGGATCTCTACCGGAACCTCTTCATAGGAAAGGCTTTCATCAACTCCCAACCCTTCTAAGGGAATAATGGATGTCGAATCTCCAATGCACTTCTTAATCATAGAAATATGAAATACCGGATGAAGTGGGGCCAACTCATTTGACAAATCTAACTCATAGGCAACCTTTCCTATACGCTTCAAAATTTGATATGGGCCCACATACTGGAGACTAAGTTTCCCTTTCTTGCCAAACCTCATCACACCCTTCATGGGTGAGATTTTCAAATAGACCCAATCATTAACTTCAAATTCTAGATCCCTCCTTCTCACATCGGCATAAGACTTTTGTCTACTTTGAGCCGTTCTCAACCTTTCTCTAATAAGCCAAACTTTCTCAATAGCTTCATAAATCGATTCGGGACCAATAAGAGAAATTTCACCTACCTCAAACCAACCAACCAGAGACCTACATCTCCTACCATACAAGGCTTCAAAGGGAGCCATACCGATACTAGAATGATAATTATTATTGTAGGCAAACTGTATTAATGGCAAGTGGTCATCCCAATTACCTTTGAAATCTATAACACATCCCCTTAGCATATCCTCCAATGTTTGGATGGTACGCTTCGCTTGCCCATCGGTTTGGGGATGAAAAGTTGTGTTATGTTTAATTTTAGTATCAAGCCTTTTTTGGAATGACTTCCAAAAGTGTGAAGTAAATTGAGTACCCCGATCTGAAATAATAGATAAAGGTACCCCATGCAACTTCACTATCTCATTTATATACAACTTGGCATAGTGTTCCGCCAAATGAAAAATCTTGACAGGAATGAAGTGGGCTGATTTTGTCATCCTATCAATAATGACCCAAATAGAATCATGTTGCCTTCAAGTGCGAGGCAAACCCAAAATAAAGTCCATATTCACATCTTCCCACTTCAAAGTGGGAATACTTATATCTTGGGATATGCGTCCAGCCTTCGATGTTCAACCTTAACTTGTTGACAATTAGGATATTTGGCTACGAATCTCGCAATATCTCTCTTCATACCATTCCACCAATAGACTTCCCGTAGATCATGGTACATCTTGGTGGCACCTGGATGAATAGAATATTGAGAACTATGAACTTCCTCTAAAATTTTCTCTCAAACCATCAATATTCGGAAAACATAATTGACCTTGGTACCTAAGTATCCCATCTCCCCCTTAAGAGAAAGCCTCAATGGACTTCTTGAGTACCGATTCTTTCAACTCAACTAATAAAGGATCAAGGTCTTGTTTAGACTTCACATCCATCACAAAGGGAGATTCAGAGCCATTATGGACCATGACACCACCCTTGGTGGAATCCACTAGTTGGACACCTAGTTGGTCCAATCTATGTACCTCACGAACCAATTCTTTCTTTTCATTCTCTACATGGGCCACACTACCAATGGACAATCTACTAAGTGCATCTGCTACAATGTTAACTTTACAGGGGTGGTAAAGGACACTCATGTCATAATCCTTCAAAAGTTCTAACCACCTTCTTTGTCATAGATTCAAGTCCTTTTGACTAAACACATATTGAAGACTCTTGTGATCAGTGAAAACATCCACATGGACTCCATACAAGTAATGTCTCCATATTTTCAAGGCGAACACAACCATCGCTAATTCAAGATCATGGGTCGGATAATTCTTCTCATGAACTTTAAGTTACCTTGAATCATAGGCAATCACTTTACCGTTTTGAATAAGGACACATCCCAACCCTACTCTAGAGGCATCGCAATATACCACAAAACTATTCGTACCTTCCGGTAAGGTCAATATCGGAGCAGATGTAAGTTTATCTTTCAACTCTTGGAAACTTTTCTCACAAGCTTTCAACCACTCAAAATTAGCCTTCTTTTGAGTCAAAGTCGTCAATGGAGAATCGATGGAGGAAAAAACCTCAACAAACCTCCTATAGTAACCGGCCAAACCCAAGAAGTTTTTAATGTCGGAAGGAGTTAGAGGTCTAGACCAACTCTTGACCACATCTTCTTCAGATCTACCTCAATACCCTTGTTTGACACAATATGACCAAGGAAAATAACAGACCTAAAACAAAATTCACACTTGTTAAACTTTGAAAAAAGTTGTTGGTCCTTAAGAACTTGCAACACAATCCTCAAATGGTCCATATGATCATTTTCACTCCTTGAGTAGATTACAATATTGTCGATAAACACAATCATAAACATGTCTAGGTATTGCCTAAATACTCTATTCATTAAGTCCATAAACCCCGCTGGAGCATTAGTCAACCTAAACGACATTACCACAAACTCATAGTGACCATACCGGGTTCTAAAGGCCCTCTTTGGAATATCAACCCCTCTCACCCTTAATTGGTGATAACCCGAACGAAGATCAATCTTGGAGAAATAGCTAGCCCCTTGAAGTTGGTCAAACAAATCATCGATTCTCGGAAGGGGATATTTATTCTTGATGGTCACTTTATTCAATTGACGATAATCAATGCACATTCTAAGAGACCCATTCTTCTTTCTAACAAACACCACGGGAGCACCCCATGGAGATATACTCGGTCGGATGAAGCCCTTATCTAATAAATCCCTTAGTTGTTCTTTAAACTCCTTGAGGACTAGTAATGGTTCTCAAGTGCTAGTCACGTCTAGGGTGTAGGCTCGGGTCATGACAGATTACTACTAAAATTGTCGAATCAATATCGGAAAAACACCTATAACTAGACGCATGTACTAGGTTCCGTTTGTCACTTAGACCCTTTTACTCATTACATTTCCAAATGAACACTTAAACTCAATGAAACACTATTTTTAAACACCTTTGACCATTGATCGATCTTATGTGTCATTAAAATAGCTGAGTAGGATAAGTGTGTGACAACACGCATTTTAAAGCAAGTGAAAACTATATTTTTATTTCAAAATATTAAAATTACAAAAAAAAAAGAATTTAAAAAAAGCAAATCCTTTCCTCTTCTTCTTCAGCCCCACCCACCCCTATTCTCTTCTTCTTCAATCCCACTCACCCCTATTCTTTTCTTCTGCTTCAACCCCATCCCACCCCTATTCTCTCTTCTTTCTTATTTAGGCCACTCACCCACCTATTCACCACTCTTTCTTCTTTCTCAGCGGTTCAACCCTATGCCTTATTCTACTTTCTTCTTCTTAGACGATGACGAACACCTTTCTTACTATCATTATCAAAAGTTTTAAAAAAAGTTTTTGTCAGAAAATATATTTCCGATGAACTCGTTCACTATTTTAATATACTTAATTTTTCAATATCTATTGTTTCAAATAGAATTCTAACATGTGAGGTCGAAATTTTCAATCTATCATATTATAACAATTTAAAAAAAATTATAAACAAATCTAAAAAAAATAGTAACTAATGATTATTTGTGTTTGAAGTAGTTTTTGGGCATAAAGAAGATGAAAAAGGGTGAGAGTAGTAGGCGATTTATTGTTTTTAGAAGGGGTGTGCGACTGGGCATTGTGCATGAGTACCGAGAAGACATTGAAGTGAAGAATGGGGGGAAGAAGGGGCAATGTGAGAGAGAGAGAGAAAAAATTACATTTTTTTCTTTGTATATTATTTATTTTATTTTATTTTAATTTCTGATGTGTCATTGAAAATAAATAAATAATTATGATGTGTCATTAAAAAATGACGTGGAAATTCAGGTGTAGTAGGTTGAGTTACACACGCACTGATCGGTGAAAAAATAGTTTAATATTGTGTTTCATTGAGTTTAAGGGTTCATTTGACAAAGTGATAAATAGGAGGGTCCAACTGACAAACGGAACCAAGTACAGGGGTCTCCCAGGTCATTCCTCCTTTATAATATAAAGCTAGATATTGATAAGGTGATGTGACACATCTCTATGGCCTCTAATTAAATTTCTCTTTTTCCTTTTTTTTTGACTTTTTTCTCATTTTAAAATTAATTGTGAATTGTAAAGATAAAAATGTCACTCTTATAATCTCTAGTTACAGCTCTTAAATATACTTTCTCCTCCCTCCCCTATAGTGAATTACTTAGTTATTGTTGTATTTTTGGAGTTCCTGCTTTTAATGTAATATAAATAAATATTTATATAAAATATAAAAGATAAAAGATATACTACACTGTATTTTTAGTTGGAGTATTATATTAATTTAACATGCAAGTTATGGAGTGTTCCAATTCCACTAAAAGATTCTCAACATCTATAAATAACACTTTAGTTTTTAAGAAGAGAAGAACAGAAAACTTAAAAAACCTCGTAGTTTAGAAATGTGAGGATACCCCACCATGTATAGTTAACAAAAGGTAGCATGAACATGTGCTTATTGTTTTTTATCATAAAAGTCACAACCCTTCAAAAAAAGTCACAATCCTTCAAAAAAATCAAAACTCATTGGAAAAGTCACAACTCTTTGAAAAAGTTGTAACCATTCAATGCAAAAATGTGTGTGCTTATATATATACACACACACACTAAATTGAGTGTTTTAAGAAAAAGAAGAACAATAGAAAACTTTAAAAAATTGTAGTTTAAAAATGTGAGGAAACCCCTCTTTTTATAGTAAACAAAGAGTAGTATGAAAAAATATAAGTCACAACCCTTTAGAAAAGTCACAATCCTTCGAAAATGTCACAACTCATCAGAAAAGTCATTACTCTTTGGAAAAGTCACAACCCTTCGGAAAAACTCACAACCCTTTAGAAAAGTCACAACCCTTCAGAAATGTCACAACTCATCGGAAAAGTCATAACTCTTTGGAAAAGTCACAACCATTCGGAAAAAGTCACAACCCTTTATAAAAGTCATAACCCTTCGAAAAGGTCATAACTCATCGAAAAAGTCATAACTCAATCACGACCCTTCAATGTGAAAAGGCTTCTTCTTTTAATATAATATTATTTATTATAAATAAGTAAATAATAAACAAATATAATATAAAATATAGAAGATATACTAAGTTTGATGCTTTAAGTCGGGTGTATTATAATAAGTTAACATTTAAAATAGGTAGTTCATACTTTAAAGGTAGTATGGATATATAGATAGATAAAAAGATAGATATAGATATGTCTAATTTCAATTTGATACAAAATTAAAAAAAGGCGGAATGATCTGGGAGACCCTTGTACTTGGTCCATTTGTCAGTTGAACCCTCATACTCATCACTTTGCCAACCAAACCCTTGAACTCATCAAAAAAACAACATTTTAAATCTCTCTGACCATTGGCCGAGCTTATGTGACATTAATAGTGGTGAGTTGGAATGCATGATTACATGCGCTTGAAAGCGAGTTAAAATAATATTTTACTTTTAAAAAAATCAATTTAACAAAATTAAAAAATAAGATTCATGTTCTTCAACCCTCCTTCTTCCACTCACCCACCCACCCACAACTTTCTTCTTCTCCACCATCTCTCTCTCTTCTACCCCTCACCACAGCCCTCAACTTTCTTCTTTCTCCAGCCCCACATTCACTCTTCTTCGCCTTTTTTTTTTTTAATATAAATCAGTAGCCTCAACTTCTTCTAAAATTTTCATTTTTTAGGTTTAAAAAATATTAGTATTGTTATTTTATTAGATGGTTTCAACGATGAGATGTGGATTATGTGAAGGATGATTGTGACTATTGAAAATTTTAAAAATCCATTGATAAGCTTGAAAAAGCTTTAAAAATATTAAATGGGTCTTGTGAATTTGTAAAATTAATTAAATTTTTTGATTGGGGTTCATTGAGTTTGTGTTGGTGAACTTGTAGTTGAATTTACAAGTTAAATCGAGAAGAATTTGATCAAATAGGTATGAATTTAGTGCTCAATTTGTGACCAAATATGAAGAAGATAGTCTTTGAAAAGTTTAAGAAATTAAAAAATTGATCTATTTGATTTATTTATTTTAGCACTTAATTCGTACGTGGCACTAAAAAATTATGTGGAATTCCACGTGTAATCACGTCCATTAGACACACATTGACCGGAGGAGAAAAGGGCTAAAAATGGTGTGTTCTGATGAGTTTAAGGGTCTAGTAGGCAAAGTGATGAATATGAGGGTTCAACTGACAAATGGAGTCAAGTACAGAGGTTTCTCAGGTCATTCCGCCTTTTAAAAATAAAGAAGACTTTTAATTTAAGGTTACGTAGACTAAACAAAAATATATTTTACCTTTGTGGTCATAAATATGTAACATGAAGTGTTGGAATTAAAGAATTGCCCCCCACTCTCCCAAAAAAATATATATTCTATTCTAAATAGAATAAAAATATAAGTACAACAAATAAATTGGAAATAGAGGAGTACTTAAAAAATGTAGTTTGGACTCTTCAAACAAATTTTTGATCAAATTCTTTTTGTCCAATAGTTTAAGACTTTTTACAGCTTGAACACCAAGTTGTAGTTTGTGCAACAGAAAATCATTGGACTTCTTGTCAAGTAGAAGTTGTTGCAAAAGTATATTTATGCCAATGAAAATGAGTACACATTAATTATCTAGATAGTCTTCTCGTTTGAAGTTGAATTATTTCATTTTCCTTGCTGCATCAATTTTTGTTGATCTATGTTATATACCGGCAAACACTACTAAAAAATTGCCAAAAAACGACGCACTGAAGAGCGACGGACTACGTCGCCCAGAAAAATGACGATTTTTGCCACGTTGTACATCGCTTTTTAGTAAAAATAATTATTTTTTAAATTATTTGACAAAAAGCGATGGACAACATCGCTTAGTCCGTCGCTTTTTTTACCGGATTTTTGCGTCAAATATATATATAATTTATAATTAATTATTTAATATAGGTAGAGACGTTGTCCGTCGCTTTTTGTTAAAAATAATTATATATAAATTTAAAACTAACCACTCTGTCCGTCGCTTTCTATAAATTGTTAGTTAATAATTATTTTTTAAAGAAGCGACGGACAACATCTTTGTGTCCGTCGCTTCTTGGTCAAAATTAATGGTCAAATATTTTTTAAAAGCAACGGACAGTGTCGCATAGTCCGTCGCTTTTTGGTCTAAATCTTGGTCAAACATTTAAAAGAAAAGTGACGGACATAGAGACTCTGTCTGTCGCTTTCCTTAAAATATCTGGATACCCAGATGAATTTTTTCCACATTCTTCCTTCTCTCTTCCTTTCTCTCTTCCTTCTCTCTAAAATCGCTCCAAGCCCAGACGTTGTCTGTTGCTGCCGCCATTGCTGCCTCTGTTGCTGCCATCGTCGTTGTTGCTGCTGCTGCCGCCTAGCTCCCTCTCCATTGTCTCTAATTTATCCTTTAATTGAAGGTTAGGGTTTCTTTAAATTAGTTTTTAATTTTTTATGTTTGATTTTGTTAATTAGAGAATGGATTTGTGTTTTGGATTGAATGATTGATTGTGTTTGTTAGAGAATGAATTAGGGTTTCTTGATTTTAGTATTTGTTTGAATTTGAAAATCTTTAATTTGATTGTGAATTAGAATTTTTTAAAATTTGATTGTTAGTTAGTAAATTGTTAATAGAATGAAGTTTGAATGTCATAACATATATAAGATGAATGTTTGAATGTGATGAATATAAGAGAGTTTTTTTTAATTAGAACTTCTAATTTTTGGATTAGAAGTTTATACATGACTAATTTTATAGATTGGAGATATGAACTTGAATTAATTAGAATTAACTTGAACTTGAACTTGGAACTAATTAGCTTGAATATATAACTAATTAAATTTAGAAATTAGATATGAACTTGAATTGAAAACTTGAACTTATTAAAACTTGAATATATATATAACTAATATTCTTGGATTTGAAGTTTATATTTAACTAATTTTACAACTTTCATATGAAGGTGAACTTGAATATAACCAATTCATGGATTAGAAGTTTATATATAATTAAGTTTAGAAATTAAATATGAATTAACTTGACTTTAGAACTTGAACTAATTGAACTTAGAACTTAAAGGTTATATATATAACTATTGAATTTGTGATTTTAAGACTAGTTTGAATTTGGAATTTAGGGCTAGTTTGAATTATATTTGAGATTTTAAGACTACTACTAGTTTGAATTTGGGATTTTAGCACTAGTTTGATTTTTGAATTCTATGAGTATACTTTGAATTTGTGATTTTAAGACTAGTTTGAATTTGAAATTTAGGACTAGTTTGAATAATATTTGATATTTTAGGACTATTAGTTTGAATTTGGGACACTAACTAGCTAGTTTGAATTTGGAATTTCAGGGATTTGAATTACAACTTAATTAGAACTTATAATTAATTATAACTTGAATTTACTATAAATTGATCTTAATTAGGAATATGAACTTGAAATGTTGTTGACTTTAATTTATTATTAGAACTTTGATTTTAGTTGAACTTAATTAGAATTTTGTAGTACTTGAAAATCTTATTGACCTTAATTAATTTGAACTTAATATAAATTTATTAGAACTATACTAAACTTAACTAATTTATAATAACTTGAAAACTTAATTAGGAATTAATATAAACTTAATTTTGATCAACTAATTAGCTAGAACTTGAACTTAATTAATTAGTATTGATTAATTAATTAAGCTTTAACTTTGTAGATCTTGAACTAATTGAACTTAATTAGACCAAACAAAGCATATTTTGAAGTTGAAGTTAGACTTGAACTTGAAATTAGAACTTGAACTTAGAATTTGAACTTGAACTTGAAATTAGAATTTGAACTTGAACTTAGAACTTGAATTGAACTTGAACTTGAACTTAGAATGTGAACTAGAATTTGAAGTTGAACTTAGACTTGAACTTGAAATTAGAACTTGAACTTGGAACTAATTAGCTTGAATATATAACTAATTAAGTTTAAAAATTAGCTATGAATTTGAATTGAAAACTTGAACTTATTAAATTATATATATATATATATACATATACATATATATATATATGTATAATATTCTTGGATTTGAAGTTTATATTTAACTAATTTTAGAACATTTCGTGCTAGGCAACTGAGGAACCTCAACATCTAAAAAAATTGATACAAGAATATATTGCTTCTTTCATCAAAGTAGAAGATAAGGTTGGTGCTTCTAAATTTCTAAAGTTCAAGTACAATTGTTTTCAATAATGTGTTTGTGTCCATCTAGTATTGATACTTAGCTTTAATTTTGTGATTTTTTTTTTGTGTCCATCGTGTGTTTGTTAAGCATAATTATCAACACTAGTTGATCCTATTGATGACAAAATTGATTTTCTTGCAAAATCGATTTGTGTCCATCTAGTGTTGATATTAAGCTTTAATTTAGGAATAATGTGTTTGTTTAGCATAATTACCAACACTAGTTGATCCTATTGATGACAAAATTGATTTTCTTGCAAGATCGATTTGTGTCCATCTAGTGTTGATATTAAGCTTTAATTTAGGAATACTGTGTTTGTTTAGCATAAGTACCAACACTAGTTGATCCTATTGATGACAAAATTGATTTTCTTGCAAGATCGATTTGTGTCCATCTAGTGTTGATACTTAGCTTTAAAGAGTTGTTAAGTTGTTAAAGTTAAAGAGTTGTTAAGTTGTTAAAGTTAAAAAGTTGCTAAATAGTATAGATCAATTGAATTGAATTGAATTGTAGGTGGGCAGCAGAAACTGCCTCTGGCAGTGAGGCAGTTTCTGCTGTCAAAAAAATTGCAGAAAAAGCGACGGACAACATGGTTTTGTCCGTCGCTTTTCTGGGTTTTAATTTTTTTAAAAACCCAGAAAAGCGACGGACAGGGTCCTTTTGTCCGTCGCTTTTCTGGGATTTTCAAAAATTGAATTTCTTCAAAAGCGACGGACTGCATCGCCTTTTGGATTCTTTTTTTAAAAACGAAAATTAAAATATAGCGACGGAGTCCATCGCTTTTGTAAAAAAAAATTCAAAAAAATAATAATTCAAAAATGCGACGCGGTCCGTCGCTTTTTAGCGATGCTGTCCGTCGATTTTGGAAAAGCGTCGAGCCAAAAAGTGACGGACATAATTGCGTTGCATTTCCGTCGCTTTTGGCCAAAAAAGCGACGGACTACGACGCTTTTGTCCGTCTCTTTTTGATAGTTTTTTAGTAGTGAAAAAAATTTGTAATTGCATAATTGAATAATTCTCACTATCTTCCTTCTTTTAAGAAGATGAAGAATAAAACACTATAAAAATTCGTAGATTAAAAACTGTGAGAAAATTCATCTATTTATAGGCAAGAAAAAATAGTATGAAAAGTTGTTTATCGTGCCTTATAAGATAAGTCGCAACCCTTTAGGAAAAGATCACAACCATTCGAAAATGTCACAACTCATTGAAAAAGTCACAACTCTTTAAAAATGTCACAATCCTTCGGAGCATGCACTACCCGTCGATGTGAAAAAGTGTCATCTTTTAATATAATATAGAATAAGTAAATAAATAAAAAATATAATGTAGAAAATATACTAAATTTAGTGTTTTAAGTTAGAGTATTATAGTAAATTAACATTCAAGTTAGGGAGTGCACGCTTTTAAGGTAGTATATATATATATATGTATATATGTAACTTTACCATAATTAATGAACTCAAGGAAGATAAAAAAATTTAAGAAAAGAATAAATCAAAGTATAATTTATTTAATTTATGCATTAGAACAGCAGTAGAAAGAGAAATAATGAGTAGATTAAAAAAATATTTTCCACTCTTTCATTCTTCATTTTCCCCATCTCCTTGTGGAGGTGATTCCCCACCTCATTGGTCTAATTCAAGGCTTGAAATTATTCAATTTTCCTGTAAAATAGAACACACAAAAAATTAGATATAGTTTTAATTTTATTTCAAATAGACTAATTAATAATCATATGCTCCTCCATTCCCAGGAGCTCCCATTTAGTAGATTGTAGTAATTGAGTGAGACATTTAGAAAACAAACATATGGTAAAAATAGTTTAGATAAATGTGATATGGAAAAATCCTTTTGGCCAGAATGATAAAATAACATATTTCACACTATGTTATTTTATCTTTTTGAACATTGTTATATATTATTAAAAATATTTTTCTAAAGAGTTCCACGAAGATGCACAAAAAATTTAGAAGATTAATAATATGTACCTTTAAAATCCAGATAATCACATTCGACCTGACATCTCATTCTACATATGGAATCGGTACATTCCTTGGTACATTCGTCGTAGCAGCCCTTAAAAAGTTCAGCCGTGGAGATGTGCACAACTGACAACACAACCATGCACATAAGAAATACAATTACAAGCTTATTTGCCTCCATTTTTTCACGAAGGTTAATTTTTATATTTTTATTTATAGATTTTGCTTGTTTTTTCGGACTGCTTTACTTTATTAGCCTTGAATGATGATAAACATAATGAGATCTCTTTTATATTTATACAAGTTTTCAACCCTTGAGATTGAAGGATATACCTTAATGTAAGGTGAAGTTAGTGGATTTCCTTGTATTTTGGAAACTATAATTAAGGTTTAATTTGCAAACTAATGAGTCATGAGACTTGTGCTCCCAAAAAATCGAAAAAACAAGTGTACCACATTCTATACACTATTCTTTGGTCACTATTCAAAGGATAACGCTAAATGGTCAGAAATTTTGGCCAGAATTTGATTAAAAAATTTTAAAAATTATAATATCTTTTTTATTTTAAAATAAACTGATATTTTTTTTATTTTTAATTAAAATGTATTAAAGTTAAAAGGGTAAAAATGTTCAGAAAGATAAAATACCATTCTGGCCAAATTCTGGCTAACAAGATTTTCCCTATTCAAATACTTCTTTCTTTTCTTACTTGTCCCTTATATATAAAAAAAAACGTTCTATTTATTCATTTTAACAAATCAAAATAAATTTGTTATTATTTTTTAAGATTATCATTATCATTAAACATCTACCTAAAATATTAAATTTTCAAAAAATAAATTAACAAAATAAACTCGTAATATATTCTACTTTATTAAGAAAATGCTAAGTCGGATAACGTAAGAAGGAATAGAAGGAGAAATAAATCTTGACCACCGAAAAAAAATGTCTAGTAGGTAGACACCGCTTAAATTAATAATTTCATTTTTAATTTTAAAATTAATATTCTTTTAAATCTTGTAGTATTAACTAGAGGAAATAAAATTCAAAGCTTTGTGATTTTATATGATTAGTAGTTTTCCAAAACAAAAAATATTGCTCCCTCCATTTCAAAAATATTTGAAGTGTTTCTCTTTCTTTTTTCTTAAAATTTATTATTCTACCCTTATTTATTTCTAAATATGTAATATTTCTTCATTAAATATTAACTCTATTGGGATGTTTGTAGTCTTGAAGAATAATTATTATTTAGGATAAAATGGAATAACTAATTAATTTTATTTTGAACTTTTAAAAAATAAATATTTTTATAAGTCATGTCAGATAATTTGAGAGGAAAGGAGTAACAAGTATTTTTAGCACAATGAATACTATCACTACGTGACTTTACTTTTCTTTTCATAAACCAAACAAAAGGTGCTTGGTAAAGGAGATTGTAGATACCTAATAGATGAAAATTTAGGTAATTGTTGAATGTACTGATGGTAAAGAAATTGCTCAGGTTAAATAAATAAATAAAGTCTCTACATACTTGCAATAACAGAATCTTTCCTCTAGCATGATTGGATTTTCTTGCAAAAACATTTATGACTATTACTATTGATAACAAAAATATGTAGAAGTTAATAAAGGCACATAAGCACCTTCTAGGAAGGGTGTTTAGGAAATCAAGGTTAAAATGAGACTAATTACACAGTTAAATCATAGCAGGCACTATATATATCTACAAACACCTCCTTTTGAAACTAAGTCCAGTGCTTCCTCTTAATGTGTAACACCTCGGATTCAAAAAGGGAGAAAATTCCAATTTTTCACAGACCTGGTGCCAGCACAGACGGCACCACCCACGGCCCGTAGGTGGGATGACAATTCGTTGGTGGTGGCGTGGTTGGCCATTTAGAATTTTCTAAAAATGTCAAGTTTCAGTACTTTTTCAACGGCCCACCAGGACGATCCGTCATTCAATGCACGAGCCGTAGATATGTCTTGTTGGTGAGTCCTATAGATTTTTAAGCCAAGAGTTGGGACCTACGACCATGGTCCACGGTCTGTCAATAGACCCACGGGCCGTAGGTATGGTCCGTCGTTGGGGTTCCACATTTAGTTGTCTCTGATCTCAACCACGACCAACAAGGACGGTCCGTGGCCTGGCCAACGGACCGTGGGTTGGGGCATGAGTGAGGTCGGCAGTTATTTTCCTTAAGGGCTTTTGGGCCTTTTCCTATTTATTCTAGCCTAATACTATGTCATTTTATCCTTCACCTAAAGCCCTATATAAGTGTTTATACCCCAAAAATTCCCCAATTGAAATCATTCTCCCAAATTCCTAAAAGAAGAACAAGTCTTCCTCTCCAAAATATTTCTCTCTCTAGAAAACTTGAAGAAGAAGGAGTCGACCTAGGGTTTCAAGTCTAGCCTCCAATTCCACCATTGAAGGCAAGTTTTTGGTATTGGGGTATGATAGTTTTCATCCATTGGAGCCCTTTCCTCCATGGAGTTCCTAATTCTTCAATCTACAAAGTTAGGAATCTCCAATTGAGTTGGGGTTTTTTTTCTTCCATGTCATGGGTTCCTTTAAATATTGATATTTATTTGATTGGTTGATGAATTAAAATGCATGAATTGAGTTATAAACCATGATTTTAAGATGAATCCCCATGAACCCATACTTAGCCCATGTTTTCTAGATATTGATGATTGAAAGTGGGTTTTGAACTATGAAAGGTGATTTATGGAATTATGCATGTTCTTATGAAATTTATGAGATATGATGTAAATGGTTTTGAGAATGAAGCATATATGTTGTTGTAATGGTTAATTGTTGTGAAAGGTTTTCTCAGATTAAGGATTCTAAGGTTGAAATGTCTTCTCACCTAAAATGAATCAAAGTTAAGGAGCTATTCTAAGGATGAGGCAAACGGCGATTACCCATGCTCTCTAATCAAAAGACAAGAGGCGATTGCCCATGTCATATGACATAAGGACAAGAGGCGATTACCCAAGTCCTTTAAAGAAAAGATGAATAAGGCTAATGAATATTCCGTGGGAGTTATGCTTAGCACCGAGTGGACAAGTGACGATCACCCATGTCCCATACACTATGTGCCACCATAGGCTATCAAGATAGACATTAGCTAGTAGATCCACGTTAGCTAGAAGTTTATGGTTCTTACCTTGGCAAGTGAGAACACCTCTTTTCGGTGTGGGGTAGACACTGAATTTCATGTTAATAGCTCACATGGTATTACATGTCGGTTAAAGGTAATTCACCCACATTAATGAATCAAGGTTACTTCAAGAAATATCTCACACGTGTTTTAAGATGATGTTTACGTGCATTGACCATATTTTATGAGTTATGTTTTATAACTCTTTCATATCATGTTTTAGCTTGGTCATTGCATATTACAAAAATGTCCCTTTTTAAGCATGATTTAATACGTTTGATGTATGGCTATCATACTTGATACATATTTGTACTAATACATACTCTTGCCTACATTTCTTATAAAAAAGTAGGGTCCGACGCTCCAGATTCGCACTTTCGTGTCTAAGATCATTTAGTAGGGGATTGAAGATTGGTGAGTCCTCATGCTCCGATGACTGAGCCTTACTTCATTATCTCTTTACTTTCAGTTTTGGACATGATGTACGGGATACGTCCCGATCATTTCTTATGTATTAGATGATGACTTTGAGACGATGCTTAGACTTCCGCTTCATTTTATAAACTCTTATATGTTGAAACCGTCTTTTAATCTCTTAATTTCTATTATCTTGTATCATGAATACTAAGTGGTTTGTATGGGGCCTCTCGGGATCTTATAAGCCATGTTGCGCCTAGGGGCTACCTTGGGTCGTGACATAATGCCTCCAATAGCTGTTAACACTTATATTTTAAATTAAGGTCAGTGCTTCCTATTTATATTGGACAGAACCATCTGCACTTCACTAAGTTGTACTTGTAATCCATCATTACTAACTGCTTGAAATTAGGGACAACTTGTAAATAAATGTTAGGCAGTTTCTAGAGACTGAGTTACACACAGGCAACAATGCACATTCTCAATTTGGATCTACATTTTATGCAAACTCTCCTTAGCCATAAGTCTTTTTTGAGCTACTAGCCACATAATCACTTTGTGATTAATTAGGCTGTACAAGAACGCTACAAATGAGTTTAGCAATTGCAAATCTCCTTGTTTTTGTCCCACAACTTGTGAGGGAGTATCTACCAAGTCTATACCATCCTCCCATGTCCTCCATCAGTCGATCAGTTGAAGTCCTGAGAATTATTTTTTTCCAGATATTCTAATTAATTTTCATATAAATGTCATATAGCCATTTGATCTACAAAGAGTCTTTGTTCTCCACTAATTGCCTACCTAGTGAAGCAAGGTTCCACATCATGCACTCCCTAATATTCATACCTCCCATTTTCTATTTGACAATTTTTTTTTATTTTAGGCCACTAAACAAATTTTCCCCTTTTCTTTGTACAATTCCTAACCACCCCTTCAGAACACTTTGTGACATCAGAGCTCCCAGAAACTATGAATTTGAAATAGGAAAATAGTGATAATATGTAATCTCCTAGGATAAGATAACTTTCTAGAATATGTGTTTCTTATTCTAATGGTGATTTTCTCAATCAGTTGTGGCATTCAAACTTATTCCACGACTTGGGAGAAAGAGGTAGGCCTAATTAAGTACATTATTGGGAATAATCCTATGGAGAATCCTGTCTGGCCCAACAACGGTTCCTCCTTGTCATCTTCTATTCAGATATGTGATTTGTCTATATTAGTAATTAACCCAGAAGCCTTTCGAAAATGGATAGTGCTTCCTTAATTTTTGTCACTTAACCCTCATTTGCCTTACAAGGGATCATCAATCCATTAGCAAATACAGGATGAGTTTGTTTCACACTGTTGCACATAGGGTGAAACTTAAAGTTAGGTGGTACACTCGCGCATAGTTTTCAATATTCTGCATAGATATTTCATTACAAGAACAAACAATAATGGGATATATATGAGATCACCCTATCTCATTCCCTTCTTCCCTACAATTATATATGGGTCTCTCCATTGACCCTCACATAGAACTTAGTAAAACTCATACAAGTCATAAGAAATTGGATAAAACAAGTAGAAAAAACATAGACAACTAATATTTTTTTTCTAAAAACACCCAATTCACTATATCATGGCTTTCATCAGATCTATTTTCATAAGACATAGAAATTGTCTTTTTGTTATAATATCTAAAAATGTCATGACAAATGATTATATTATGCATCATAAACCTCCTCTTCGCAAATGTTAACTGGTTATCCCCTTCTATTTTGGTACAAATCATCATGGATATGCCTTTATACAACATTACAACAAAATATATATCTAAATCGACTAGGAACCTCAGGACTACTGATCATATATAGGTTTCAAAGCAATACAAGTAGAATTTAAATGTTGCTTTGATAAAATCACTACTATATCAATCTGGTCATGGACTCATGTCACTATAAATACTAAATGTAGCATGCTTCACATTAGCTCAATTGAATGAATTTAGTAAACTTACATGTTGCTCCATTGTGAGCCTAGGAACATTGTGCTGAAAACAAGTGAAAAAACATTCACCCTAGTATAGTATAGTATGCCATGAACTGTTGAGCTATTACCTCAAGACAAAACTCCAATTCTCCATTATCATTCTACACTTGTTTCACAATATGAAAATGCTTTCTATATTTTTGAAACTGAATAATAGTACCTTGTGTTGCCATCACTAAGTCATATCATGTAAGCGTTATTCCTGTATTCAAAGAACATCCCCGCCAGGTAGGAAGACTATTTAAATTTATAATATTGCTCATATTCTAAATGCTAAAAATTTAGATTCAAAGGATCATATTTAAATTATTATTGAGTTACCATGAGTGACACCTTATATTCCTTAGCCTTAGTTTCTTCATTAATAAAATACAAACTATTAAGGTCCTTGAAATTCTTCAATTGTCCTACACCACCTTGAAAATCCTACACCCTTCAATTGAGAGTCCCACACATGTTAGACTTTGTTCATGAATAGTGAACGATGGACACAAACATTATAAAATTCAAAAGATTTCCTGAATCTTTTCTCATCCAATTTATAGTCAGATTTTCAAGGAGAAATAATCCTAATGTCCTTTGAAAGTACCTTAACTTCAAAACTAGGCATAGAGACCAGTCAATGATTATCGATGAAATATCTATCTATCATAGAATATACTCACTGTCCTTCACATATATCATTATAATTATATTTATTTCCGTGCTGAGGAAACTGAATCACCCCACATTCATCTACACTATTTTGAAATTCTACCACATCTAACACTGAGTCGATGTCCCCTGCTATCATCCAAGGCAACTAGCAGTTATTACTATATCTTTCTAGGTACTCTATAATGAAAGTAAAGAGGGTGGGGGGGGGGGGGGTGGTGAACTAAAATTCTTCAGTCGACTTCCTGATATTGTGCTCACCTGCAAGTTAGTAACAGATATATAAAAAGATATTTGCAGTAAATAAATGACACATAAAGATTTATACTGGTTCGGAACACCGATGTGTTGCCTACTTCCAGTCCCCTTGGGTTTCCTTAAGATCTTGAGTAGAACTTCGGTGGTACAAGGTATTTCAACTGAAAGTCATGTTTGATATGCAAATCAGAACTTCTATTTTGACACAGCCTCAACTCGTATAACCTACACTCAGTTTCTTCTCTCTTTTATTTTTTAGTTGTATACTCACGAGAATACCATGCTTTTATGAAAGACACTAGAAGAATATAATACAAGTTCAAGTGAAGTGCGTATTTCACAATTATGGCTGAGAAAGGTTTATATAGCTTTGCTCTTTTATGGAAACCCAAGGGTATTTGAATCAAGGATCATTGATTTCATCCTTGATTCGATCCTGATTGATTTACTGAGTCATGTCCATATCATATATGTGCATGAGCAAATCGAATTCTTCCTTGTATAATGATCTCTTTGTAAACTTGAATCTTGGTTGATCTCATTATCTTGACTACATCCCTTGATTTCAATTTCTCTCTTAGAGGTCTCGGATTCTGCCTGATCTTGCTTCCTTGAGTGTGTCCTTTGATTGATGCATATTGTCTTCCTTGATTGATTGAGTGGATATTATCTTTCTTGGTTGATCTTTCTTCCTTGAGTATGTCCTTTTTGATGCAAATTATATCCCTTGATTGATTGAGGAGATATTCCCTTTCCTTTCTTAGGTGCTGCATGCTTGACTCATTTAGGATATTATCTCTTTCCTTCCTAAGGCGTTTTGTGCTTGACTCGTTTCTCTTTCTTTTCCTGCAACAAGTAACAAGTTGGTTAAGTGTTTCATTATTAATACTTCCCGATAATATGAAGCTAACAATCTCCCCTTTTTTGATAATGAGAACTAACTTCCAATTTGCATAAGCTTAAAGAGATAATGAGACTTTCCTGATATGTTATGTGTTCTTTGAAGCTCCCCCTGACTTGATTGCCACATGTTAAAGTGAGGACCATTCTCCCTCTTTGGAATAATAAAAAAGAAAGAGCAAGAGAGACCACAAAATATAGAACAAACAGTAACAAAAAATAGAGAAAAGCAGAGTAGAAAGGTAGAGAGGCTTCAAAATACAGTCCAAAAGACACAGAGACAGACCTCTGTTACATAATTGTTCAGGAGTTGCAAAAAAAAAAACCCAGAGAGATAACGATTTTCACCCCAAAAGTACTTGAGGGTGTCAATAACCTTTCCATAGAAGGAGTTGTAGGAGCGTTCCACATTCTTGGATAAATTAGAGTAGGAGTTCTAGACAGAGATGGCAAGATCGTTGTTGGAAGAAACGACTCCACTATTGAGAGAATCGACTTGCTTGATTAGCTTGTTGAAAGTTGGAATACCTCCCTGCTTTATCCCAGTCATTGTAATTCGTAGCTTACCTACATCTGTACTGGTATCTTTCTGAAGCCGGAATACCTTCTCAACAACATCATGAAGAGTTTTCGGTCCACGTTCCACAACAAGGATGCGAGTTTTGAGTTCATCAGAATCCTGAAGCAGGAGAGTAGCTGACTCTGCAGAGATCTTAGTTGGCCTGACAGTATCAGTCTTTTCTTGGACAGAGTCCTTTTTAACCCATCTGTTACCCACCTCCACATACCCCATGCTAGAGAAGGTATGAGAATCATAGGTAGCACTGATTTCAATGGGTTTGAACATGGAGAGGTCCACTAGTCTGTCCATCGAGAATCGTGAGATGAGCAATCCATGATGGTAAACTGGCAGAGGGATTAGATTCCTCAGAACTTTCCCACATGTAATCCTTAAACCAAATAGCGCAGTTACTTCAATATTTCTTAAGTAAGTAGTAGAATACAAACATATCCCTGTTAGAAATATTGCTCAGAGAACATTTCCTAGACAAAAGAGTAGTAGCAATTATATGTGCTAAAATACGATGTTCAAAATAGAGATATAAGGGACCGAAATCAAACAAATTTGCGTCGGGTTTAACCACGACTGACTTAGCACCTTCCAGAGATACCTCAAAATCATTAGGCCAAGTTCCATTCATGTACGGAATCACACCCAAAAATTTAGTACCAAAGATATCCTTAAACAACCATTCATTAACAATAATACGATTACCCATGACAAAGGTTTCCAACTCACCACTGTCGCTAGACACACAGAGATTTGCATAAAACAAACGAACAACCTGCTCAAATAATTCAAGCCCACAAAGGCTAAACAACAGAGATAGTTTTTGAGCCTTAAGAAACGAACTTACTGGACAGTGAGAATCTCGTAACTGACTAAGATTGATTACCCTTCCAAGAACGATGGGTCGAGACTTAAACTTGTCATACCTGATCTTTTGATCCATGCCCCATAAGCAGTGCATGTCCTCGGTTGAGAGAGTTCCAGATGTACTGGGTATGGCTTTCTTTTGACCCTTCTTCTTGGTTGCAGTAGCTTTACACTTAGAGGACAGAGAAGGGGAAGCAAGATATTCATCTGACGAATTAGATGACAAGGAGAGAACATCTAGAGAATTTGAGGAAAGAAGGCCAGAGCTTTTAAGAGAAGCCATCGATCGAGTCTTAGGCATAGTTAGAATGAGGAGAAAAGAAGAGAGGGAGAAGAATAAATAAGAGAAAGACGGAAGAGGAAGGGTTTTTACGGAGAGAAGGAAAAGTCAGAAAGAAGAACGTCAGAAAGGTTAAAGATTGAAAGGATGGAAGGAAAAGACTTTTACGGGGAAAGGAAAAGTCGGAGAGAAATAAATAACACAGTAAACAAGGACGGAAAATAAATGATGGAGAATAATAATTAATACAAGAACAATTTAGAGAGAAATTACGGGTAATGATTAACATAATAGTTAATAAAAATCACTTTAAACAAGAAAAGAATAATCAATTTATAGAGCAAATACGGTAATACCTAGACAATTTCGAAGGAAACAAAATCTTTCTTCAAGCAAGGGTTTTGTAAAAATATCGGCTAATTAATTTTCAGAATCAACAAATTCTAACGAAAAATCACCATTTTCAACATGATCTCGAATAAAATGATGCTTAATGTCAATATGCTTAGCCCTGGAATGATGCACAATATATTTAGAAAGACTAATAGCACTGGTATTATCGCAAAAAATAGGAACAACTTCAAAGGATAAATCATAATAAAGTAATTGATGCACCATTCATAATAATTGGGTACCATATCTCCCCACCGTAAGATATTATGATTCCCGTGGTAGATAGAGCGACAGAGGTTTGTTTTTTCATGTGTCACAAAATTAAGGATTGACCCAGAATTTGACATGTTCCACTGGTGCTTTTTCTATCATTTTTATCACCTGTAAAGTCAACATCTGAATAGCCAATTAAATCAAAATGAGAAGAGTGAGGGTACCATAGCCCTAATTTAGTAGTTCCAATCAGATAGCGAATGATTCACTTTACTGTAGTGATATGTGATTCTTTTGGAGTAGCTTGAAATCGTGCACATTTGCATACGCTGAACAAGATGTCTAGTTGGCCTGCAGTGAGATAAAGTAGTGATCCAAACATTCCTCGATACATTTTTTCATCCACATCTTTGCCTGGTGCATCTGTTTCGGGACACGTGGAAGGACTCATGGGAATTCCAAAGACTTTTCCTTTTTCAAGTCCAGATTTTTTAATAAGCTCTTTGGTGTACTTGGTTTGACCGATAAAAGTTCCATTAGTTGACTGCTTGATTTGTAATCCAAGGAAGAATGTGAGTTCTCCCATTAGACTCATTTTAAATTCACCTTTCATAAAATTTGCAAAATTCTCACACAAAGAAGGGTAAGAGCTTCCATAGATAATATCATCAACATAAATTTGAAGTATAAGAATATATTAACAAGATTTTTGAATGAAAAGAGTTGTGTTGATTTTCCCCCTTTGGAAATTATTTTGAAGTAAAAAGGTACTCAATCTCTCATACCAGGCTTTTGGAGCCTGTTTGAGCCCATAAAGAGCTTTGGAAAGTTTATAAACAAAATCGGGATAAGAAGGATTTTAAAACCCGGGGGGGGGGGGGGGGGGGGCTGTTTGACAAATACTAATTCTTTTATGAAGCCGTTTAAAAAAATCACTTTTTACATCTATTTGAAAAAGTTTAAAGCGCTTAAACGATGCATATGCAAGTAAAATGCGAATGGATTCTAACCTTTCTACAGGAGCGAAAGTTTCATCGTAATCAAATACCTTTCTGTTGGGAGCAACCTTGAGTAACCAATCTTTCTTTGTTATGGATGACTTTTTCATTTTCATCCAACTAGTTAGGAAACACCCATTTGGTTTTGATTACCATGCAATTCTTTGGTCTTTCGTTAAGAGTCCACACTTGATTTCTTTCAGATTGATCAAGTTCTTCTTTCATTCCATGTATCCACCAATCATCTTCCATAGCTTCATTTATTCATTTGGGTTCCATTTGAGATACGAGAGCCATAAAAGCTTGTTTTCTGAGCTAAGACCTTGTTTGAATTTTGTCATCAGTTTTCCCGAGAATAAAATTTTCACGGTAGCTGGCATTATGTCTTCATTCTCTAGGAATGTTGGCTTTGTCGGCTAGGGTAGTCAACTCCACCTCTGCAATAGCTGACTCGTCCATGTTAGGTTCAAGAGTGACTTTTGAGATTTCTTCAGTTGGTTTGAGAGAAGTAATTTCATCGTCACCACCTTCAATTTCCTGTACTCTTGGATTAGTGTCATCAAATACTACATGAACAGATTCTTCGACACTTAAAGTTCTTTTGTTAAAAACTCGGAAAGCTCTGCTAAGGGGTGCATAGCCCAAGAAAATACCTTCGTCACTTCTTGGATCATACTTACCAAGATTGTTTTTACCATTATTATGGATGAAGCATTTACAGCCAAAAGGATGAAAGTAGCTAATGTATGATTTCTTTCCTCTCCAGAGTTCATAAGGAGTCTTCTTTAGTATGGGCCTAATAAGACACTTGTTAAGAAAATGACAAACAGTACTTACAGTTTCTCGCAAAAAATGATTAGGAAGATTTCGATCTAGCAACATGGTTCTGGCTGTATCCTGTAATGAACAATTTTTCCTTTCTACCACTGTGTTTTGTTGAGGTGATCTGGGTGAAGAAAAGTTTAGAGTGAACCCATTTTGAGCACATAAATCTTCAAATGCTTTATTTTAAAATTCGTCACCATGATCACTGTGAATGGTTGTGATGAAATAACTCGCTTCTCTTTGAACTTTTCTACAAAACACTTCAGAGTTAGCATATGCCTCATTTTTGTGAGTGAGAAAGATTACCCATGTAAACCTTGAGAAGTCTTCAACAATTATGAAAGAATATATTTTACCTCTAATGCTAGCAGTTCGAGTCAGACCAAAAAGGTCCATATGAAGAAGTTGAAGGGGTTTAAACGTACTTACACTATCTTTTCCCTCGAAGGATGAGCGAGTTTGCTTACCCAATTGACATGCATCACAAATGTGATTTTTCTCGAAATTTAATTTTGGTAAGACAATTAATAGTTCAAGTTTAGATAGTTTTTCAAGAGCATGCATGCTTGCGTGTCCAAGCTTTCGCTGCCATAGCCAAGGATCACTTGTGACTGCAGTAAGACAAGTAAGAGAAGGGAAATCAACATTATTTATAACATATATATTGTTTACTCGATCTCCGATGAGAGTGAGTTTTTTCTCAGGATGTTTGATGGTGCAGCTTACTGTGTTGAAGGTGACTTGAAATCCGGCATCACATAGTTGACTAATTCTAAGAAGGTTGTGTTTGAGTCCTTCAAAAAAATACACTTCAACTAGATCATATGAAGAATTGAGAGTAATGATTCCTATTCCTGTAACATCTCCTTTAGCAATGTCCCCAAATCTTACAAAGCTTCCATCAATCTTTTTTATAGTTTTGAAGTTTTCTTTCTTTCCGCACATGTGTCTGGAGCAACCACTGTCAAGTACCCACATTCCCTTTTTGTAGGTTTTCTTAGACTGCTCCTGCAAACCAAAAAGATTAGTTTCTTTTAGGTACCCAAGTATTTTTGGTTCCTTGATGATTAGTAACTTTTGGTCTCTAAATCCACTTTCTAGAAGAATATTTTCTACAGTTAAAAGATTTGTGACCGAGATCACCACAAGTGTAGCAAGTAATTTTAAGAGAGTTTTCAGAAGAGTGAGAGTTAGATATAGATCTATTTGATCTGTTGGAACTATGATTAGGAGATCTTCTCCTATTTAAAGTAGTTCTGTTAGATCTGACAGAACTATGACTGGGAGATTTCCTGATACTATTCAACTGCATTTTTACTTCCTCTAGTTTTGCTGTTAGTAAGTCGACTTCAATCTGACTTGCTTCGAGAAGAATCTACCAATCTTTCTTTTCTTGAGCAATCTTATTGTACTCGTCAATAAATTTCTATAATTCATCAGCAACCATGCCCAAAGAATTTTGTAAGTCAATATAATTAGGATAGTTGAAAGGTCTTACCTCACTTGTTTCTCCTAGTACCATGAATCATATATTGGTAGTTTCATCATGATCATCGTCGGTTGTTTCTCCTTGATTCCAAGCTCCGAGACTTTTTGGATTTTCATTTCGTCGAATGTTTCTCCTTCTCTGTTCTGGGCAGTTTTGTTTGATATGTCCTGGTTTTCCACAGTAGTAGCAGCGATAATCATTTCTTTTGAATTCATTGTTTTTGAACTCCTGTAGGGGTCTCTGTCTTCTTTGTCTAAGCATTTGCCTCACTCCTCGATTTATGAGGGCCATTCCTTCGTCTTGATAATCATCAACTTCTTTTCCGACTTTAGATGTCTCGGCTGTAAAGGCCACAATTTTCTTTTTAGCATCTTTGTTGTACCTGTTAATATGGTTTTGTTCATGGGCCATCAAGTTGCCTCAGAGTTCACTGTATGCCATTTTCTGCAGATAAACATCTTCAAGGATAGAAGCTTTAGTCTCCCAAGCTTTGGGAAGACTTCTAACAAGTTTTTCTTAGCTTGTAGTCCATTTGAGTACACCATTCCAAGCGATTTGAGTTCGCATACAATTTTACTGAATCTCGAGAACATGGCTTCTACGTTTTCATCTTCGACCATTTTGAACAATTCATATTCATTGACTAGTGAACTGATCCGAGCTTCTTTTACCTTGGTAGTTCCGTCATAAGTCACTTCTAGTTTGTCCCACATTTATTTTGCAATTTCACATGTTGATATCTTGTCATATTATGCTCCACTCACTGCACAATATAATAAACTTATAGCTCTAAAATTAGTTTGAATTACCTCTTGTTGCTCTTTTGTGATAACAAAGGATCGAGATCAAATGGATTCTCAGTGCCATCTTTTTCAATCAGTCCTAGAATAGTCTTTGGACCCCTCTTGATCACAATTCATCCTTGATGATCATTTGAAGAGACAAAGATTCTAAATCTGTCCTTCCCGTGGGAGTAATGTTGGCTATTGAAATATGGTGGTCGAGTTGACGAATATCCATCTTGAAGTAAAGCACTAGGAATTTGATAGTGTTCCATTTGATCTTTGCTCACGTGTGGTTACACACTTTACTGGTGAGACCTGCTCTGATACCAATTGAAAGTAAAGAGGGGGGGGGGGGTGAATTAAAATTCGTTCAGTCGACTTCTTGAATTGGTAACAAATATATAAAAAGATATTTGCAATAAGTAAATGACACAAAAAGATTTATACTGATTCAGAACACCGATGTGGTGTGCACTTCCAGTCCCCTTGGGTTTCAATGGTTTCCTTAAGAGCTTGAGTAGAACTTTGGTAGTAGAAGGTATTTCAACTGAAAGTCATGTCTGATACGCAAATCAGAACTTTTATTTTGACATAGCCTCAACTCATATAACTTACACTTAGTTTCTTCTCTCTTTTCTTTTTCAGTTATATACTCACGAGAATACAATGCTTTTATGAAAGATAATAGACGAAGATAGTACAAGTTCAAGTGAAGTGCGTACTTCAGAACTATGGGTGATATAGGTTTATATAAGTTTTCTCTTTTACGAAAACCCAAGGGTAATTTAATCAAGAATCATTGATTTCATCCTTGATTTGATCCTGATTGATTTTCTGAGTCATGTCCATACAGATATGTGCATGAGAAAATCAAATTCTTCCTTGTATGATGATCTCTTTGTAAACTTGAATCTTGGTTGATCTTATTATCTTGCCTTCATCCCTTGATTTCGATTTCTCCCTTAGAGGTCTCAAATGTTGATCTTGTTTCCTTGAGTGTGTTCTTTGAATGATGCATAATGTCTTCCTTGTTTGATTGAGTGGATAGTATCTTTCTTGGCTGATCTTGCTTCCTTGAGTATGTCGTTTGATTGATGCAAATTATCTCCCTTGATTGATTGAGCAGATATTCCATTTCCTTTCTTAGGTACTGCATGTTGGACTCATTTAGCAGATTATCTCTTTTCTTCCTTAGGCGTTTTGTGATTGACTCATTTCTCTTTCTTTTCCTGCAACAAGTAACAAGTCGGTTAAGTGTTTCATTATTAAAACTTCTCGATTATATGAAGCTAACATATAACCCCCTTATTTCTTTCTTTACTTTGAATGAATACACAAAGGTTATGAAAACTTGATTTGCAATGGCACAAACACCACCTCACATTCAATTCACCAAGTAGTTTTACTTAATAGAGTTACAATGTAGTAGTCCACTGTAGCACTCTGGGTGTTTACTGTTGTCCTTTATCTTGTATCGAAGGCTTACAAGTCTAAATTTAACAGTTTTATTGTAACACCTATTGTCTTCAAAAATGTTAGCTTTAAATTATATTTTGATAAGAATATATATATATACATTTATGGAATTTCTAAATTTTTCAAAGATTTACTATAAAAAATTCTCTAATTATGATATATTTGTGTACGTATTTATTTATAAGATTTTTATAATTTACTGATATTTTTACGGATAGTGTCAGTCTTGTTATATTGAAAATTATTATTATATGAGGTAGGCTTTATTCGAAATAATTTTCTATTAATTGTGAATATTCAAAAGTCAATATTTATTTTACCACGTACCTATACAGTATCCGGATACATATATAATGGGATGAAAACATTTATTTATTAATTACTCATATTTTCTCAATTATGCAGCCTCCAGCGCCTATGGCCAATTTGTGGCGATTATTCATAATTATCATATCAAGGTATATAACTTTACTTTATAATATTTACATGCACATACATATTCATTTTTTTCAATTGCACTTAAAGGAAAACAAATGCAAGACTTTGTTCTTAAGGAACTAAAAATCCATTTTGCAATTAGCTCACGCTCTCTCTCTCTCTATTATATATATACATATATTCTTTTATGAAATCTGGTAAGTGTCCCTTTTTTGGGGTTACAACTTCATCTTCTTTCTGTATTCTCTCAATCCTTGTATATGTAAATTCTAACTTGTAGCAAATAATAGTTTTCGCCATTGAAAATGAGTAGATGGAGTTTATTGTGGCCTTGTGAAATAAGAATTAAGGTATGTGAAGGATATTCCTTTCTTTTTAGAATGATTCCTTGAAATTTGTGATTTTAGGTCTAGCATGCTATCAAAGGGTCAATTATTAGAGATGTTTCTGAACTACTATTGGTGTTACTCTTGTTAAAACTCTTATTCAGTGATGTTGGTTCAATGTCTACTTAATGAGTTGGAGGTGATTGTATGTATCATTCTAGTTATTGGGTTGATAATTGGATTATTTTTGTAAAATAGAGATCACTATTGCGTCGATCATTGGATCAGGGTTGTATAGTGGAGGGGCTTTATCACGATATATATATATATATATATATATATATATATATATTAAGACATGCATAATCTCATACATTCATAATATAGGCCATGTGGGTAAAGTCCTTCCACAACAATACCATATACAAATCATCCTACATATAAGATTCACTCTTAAAGCCTTAACATTCATAGTTCATCATATAAGCCTTACTCTCAAGCCCTAGCAATTCAACATTTATTACTACAAGCCTTAATTTCAAGCAACCCTCTTCATGATTATCATGTAGGCTTAAATCTCAAGACATTCTAATCACATGCTTCATTCTTAAGCAACTCTAATAATATATCATCATATTGTCTCAATCTCAAGCACTACTAATCATAATTCATCATATAAGCTTTAATCTAGTCAATTCATGTCTATATGTTTTACTCTTAAGCAATTCATGTCTAGTTTCCCTAATCTCAAGCAATTCTTAAAGTATTTCATCAATCTTAGAAGATCACATCTAATCCCTCAATTTCCTTTTTCATGGCATAAAACTCAACTATATCACTTTCACCTTAGAATCATAGGTTAATCAAGGATACATGTATAATCATACTAAAAACATGTAATTCCATCATAAACAACCATAAACAATCATAAACAATCATAATCCACTCTATTGGATCATAACCCATAACATAGAAGAACCCCTAGTTTGACTTGGGGAATTCTTCTTCTAAATTGGGGAAAACATGGGGGCTTCATGGATGAAAGAATCCACGAATGAATAAGCCATCATACCTTGATTTTAAAGACTACCAAGCTTGAAACAATGAAGTCTTGACTTGACCTAGCTTGACCCTCTTCTTCTTCTTCTTCTTCACTTTCCAGAGAGAGGATTATTGAGAGAGAATTGGGTTTCTTTGGGGGTATTAAAATAATGATTTGGAAGACTTAGTTTTAGGGGTCTAAATTCTTATATAGGTGGTCTAGATTAGCCTAAAATGACACCACTTAATATTAATTAAAATCGAAAACCCCCAAAGTCCCCCTACACTTAACCACTAAACTGCCTCACTTGGTCCCAACCACGAGACCACCCTGACGGGACATGGGTGGAACCACGGTCCGTGCTGGTCATCCGTGGTTTGGGTTCTGCAGGTTTGCCACAAGGCTTGGATCCACAAACCCCTATTCACGAAGCATTGACCCATCCACAAGGCATGGGTCCGGCCGTGGTTATTGCCTTAGACAGTTTTCTTGGGTAGTTTCTCTATGGTGTTCATCCACTAGGTTTCTCATTGAGCGTGGGTCCAACCATGGGGCTTGGATGGCCCTCGTGGGTGACACCTTGATGCTCTAACATGATAAGCCATCTATTTAAGTTATAGGTGTTACAATGGTTCATGCTCAACAAATTGAAGAGGAGAAATTTAAGGAAAGGTCACTGAAGGTAAAGAGAGCTAAGACTTATGATGGTAACTTCTTACATTCAAGGTCCGATGGACATGGTCGTTCTAGATTCCACCAAAGGTTTTCTGGTCAAGGTTCTTCCAATTCTCCTTCTAAGTTCAATAAGGAGAAGGTTTCTAATCCTAAGCCTCAAGAAGGAAATGGTAGTGGGTCCTTGTTGCCTAATTGTGTTAGATGTGGAAGGAAGCACGAGGGTAAGTGCTTATCGGCACGGATGGTTGCTACATTTGTTGTAAAATCTATCATAAGATGAGGGATTTCCCAATGCTTACATATAAAGGAAGAGAGGGTAAGCAAGCTACTCCTAGTTGTTCGGATTCTAATGCTCCCAAGAAAAACCGATTCTATGCACTTCAGACTCGTGGTGAACAAGAGGGTTCTCTCGATGTGGTTACCGGTATGTTGAAATTCTTCCAACTTGATGTTTGTGCTTTATTTGATCCCGGTGCTTCCTTGTATTTTGTGACACCCTATGTGGCTATGAGGTTTGATGTCCTTGTGGATGTGTTGTTAGATCCCTTTTCTGTCTCTACTCCTATTGGTGATTTTGTTGTGGCTAAGAGGGTCTATAGAAAATGTCTCATTTCCTTGTCCGATAGAGTTACTCTTTTTGATTTGGTAGAGCTTGATATGCTAGATTTTGATGTTATCCTTTGTAAGGATTGGCTGCATTCATGTTATGATTCTATTGATTATAGAACCCGTGTAGTCAAGTTTCAGTTTCCAAATGAGCCCGTCCTAGAATGGAAAGGGGGAAATTCTATGCCTAACAGTTTGTCTCTTGCCTTAAAGCTAGAGAGGTGATTTCTAAGGGGTTCATTTACCATCTAGTTATGGTGAGGGATGTAGATTCCGAAACCCCTACTCTTGAGTCAGTCCCCATTGTGAATGAGTTTCTAGAAGTTTTCCCAGATGATCTACACGGTATTCCTCTCGAAAGAGAAATATACTTCAATATTGATCTTCTCCCAGATACGCAACCAATTTATATTCCTCCTTACCGAATGGATCCAGCAGAACTTAAGGAATTGAAAGATCAATTGAAAGATTTGTTGGATAAGGGTTTTATCTGACAAAGTATCTCTATATAGGGTGCTCTAGTGTTATTTGTTAGAAAGAAGGATGGTTCTCTCCGAATGTGTATAAACTATCAACAATTGAATAAGGTTACAATTAAGAATAAGTATCCTCTACAAATGATAGATGATTTGTTTGACCAACTTCAAGGGGCAAGTTACTTTTCTAAGATTGACCTCCGGTTGGGCTACCACCAATTGAGGGTAAAGGAAGATGATATTTCGAAAATGGCTTTAAGAACCTGATATGGTCATTTTGAGATTTTTGTGTTGTCTTTTGGGTTGAGTAATGTTACAGCCGTTTTTATGGATTTGATGAATAGGGTGTTTAGACAATACCTTGACATTTTTGTGATTGTGTTCATTGATATATTGATTTATTCAAGAAGTGAGGATGAGAACATCGATCATTTGAGGATTGTGTTGCAAATTCTAAAGAAGCAACAAATCTTTGCAAAGTTTAGCAAATGTGAGTTTTAGCTAAGGTTCATGGATTTTCTTGGTTACATTGTTTCTAGTAAGGGTATTGAGGTAGATCCGAAGAAGACAAATACGGTCAAGAGTTGGCCTAGACCTCTATCCCCTTCGAACATTAGATGTTTCTTGGATTTGGCTGGTTATTACAAAAGGTTTGTTGGGGGGTTTTCTTCTACTGCATCTCTATTAACAACATTGACTCAAAAAAAAACTAAGTTTATGTTGTCCGAAGCTTGTGAAAAGAGTTTTCAAGAATTTAAGGATAGAGTTACTTCCACTCCAGTGTTGACTTTACCGAAAGGGACTGATAGTTTTGTTGTTTATTGTGATTCCTCGAGAATTAGGTTAAGATGTGTGCTTATGCAAAATGGGAAAGTTATTGCTTATGCTTCAAGGCAACTTAAGACTCATGAGAAGAATTATCCCACCCATGACCTTGAACTAGCGGCGGTTGTTTTCGCCTTAAAGATTTGGAGACATTATTTTTATGGTTCATTTTGATATTTTTATCGACCACAAGAGTTTTCAATATGTGTTTAACAAAAAAGATCTAAATCTTAGCCAAATGAGGTGGCTTGAGTTGTTGAAGGATTATGATATGAGTGTTCTCTATCACCCCGGTAAGGCGATGTGGAGGCGGATGCTCTTAGTTGGTTATCTATGGGTAGTGTTGCTCATATTGAGGATGATAGAAAAGAGTTGGTTTGAGATGTTCATAGATTGGCCCAATTGGGTGTTCAGTTAGTAGACTCTACCAAGGGTGGTGTTATGGTTAAGAATGGTTCAGAATCAGCTTTTTTGACGCATGTGAAAGACAATCAAGGTCTTGATCCAACTTTGGTTGAATTAAAAGGAAGTAGTGCTTAAGAAGTCCGTTAAGGCTTTCTCCCAAGGGGGAGATAGAGTACTTAGATATCAAGGTCGTTTGTGTGTTCCTAATATTGATGACTTGAGGGAACAAATCACCATAGTTCTCGGTATTCCATTCACCCGGGAGCCACCAAGATGTACCATGATTTGTGGGAGATCTATTGGTGGAATGGGATGAAGAAGGATATTGCGGAGTTTGTGGTGAGATGTCCTAATTGTCAACAAGTGAATGTTGAGCATCAGAAACAGGGAGGTTTGTCCCAATATATTAGCATTCCAACATGGAAGTGGGAAGATTTGAATATGGACTTCATTGTTGGTTTGCCTCACACCCGGCGACAACATGACTCAATTTGGGTTATAGTAGATCGAATGACAAAATCGGCTCATTTTATCCCTGTCAAGGTTTGTTATTCGGCAGAGGACTATACTAAGTTGTTCTTGAGGGAAATGGTAAAGTTTCATGGAGTGCCTTTGTCCATTATTTCTGATCATGGTATGCAATTCACTTCTCAATTTTGGAAATCTTTCCAAAAGGGTCTTGGTATTCGTGTTAAGCTTAGCATAACCTTTTACCCCTAAAACTATTGTCAAGCATAGTGTACTATCCAAACTTTAAATGATATGTTGAGAGCTTGTGTGATTGACTTCAAGGGTAATTGGGATGATCATTTGCCTTTGATTGGGTTTGCCTATAACAATAGTTATCACTCAAGTATTGGTATGGCTTTATTTGAGGCATTGTATGGTAGGAGATGTAGATCTCCTATAGGCTGGTTTGAGGTGGGTGAAGTTTCCCTAATAGGTCTCGAGTTGGTACATGAGGCTATGGAGAAAGTTTGACTTATTAGAGAAAGGTTGAAAATGGCTTAAAGTCGAGAAAAGTCATATGCCGATGTTATAAGAAGAGATCTTGAGTTTTATCTTCATGATTGGGTTTACTTGAAAATTTCACCCATGAAGGCTGTAATGAAGTTTGGTAAGAAAGGAAAGCTTAGTCCCCGATATGTAGGCCCATATAAGATCTTGAGGTGTGTTGGTAAGGTTGCATATGAACTTGAATTGCCTAGCGAATTGGCATCGGTGCATCCGATTTTCCATGTCTCTATGTTGAAGAAATGTGTTGGAGATCCGACATTTATAGTTCCCTGAGAATGTTTGGGAGTTAAGGAGAATCTTTTTTCTGAAAAGGTTCTTGTTGAGATTTTAGCTCGGCAAGTCAAGAAGTTGAGAAACAAAAAAGATGCTTCCATGAAAGTGTTGTGGAGGAATGAGTTAGTTGAGGGTGCTACTTGGGAGGCCGAGGCCGATATGATGTCCCGATATCCTCACCTCTTTCCTTCTACTCCTACTATAGCTTGAGGTATTGAGTTCCTCATGGTTTACTCTTTTGGTGTCATGTGTTTTAGATATTCCCGTGATTTTCTCATCTATGCATGATCATGAAAAACTTATGTTTTGAGAAAATGAGTCAACTTGATTGATTTCTACATGTTTATATGCATTTGAGTATGAGTTGCATATAGACTTCATGATATGATGTTTTGAACATACTTTAGCATGAACGTTGATTTCCTCCTCGAATATGTGCATTTGAGTATGAGTTGCATAAAGACTTCATGGTGTAATGTTTGAACATAATTTATCTTGGAGTTGATGTTTCCTCCTCGGATATGTGCAGTTATGTGATTGCATGCATGTTGAGTTATTAGGTTAAGTTCCTACCTTTCTTATGATGTCTTAAATCTCATTTGAGGAAGAATGATCCCAAGGGGGAGATAATGTAACACCTCGGATTCGAGAAAGGGAAAAATAGCAGTTTTTAGAATTTCCTGCTGCCAGCTGACAGAGACCAACCACGAACCACAGATTGGACCACGAACCGTAGGTCTGGTCCATGAATTGGCAACCTAAATAGACTCAGAGGATCACGAACCATGGCCTAGACTAAAAAACCATCGTTGGGTCAACGATCTGTAGATGAGTCTGTGGATAGAACGTCAGTCAAACTACGGTCTATGGGTCAAGGCCGTAGGTCGACAATTAATTTAGTGGAAGTTGGGTCTTTTCCTAATTATTTTATCCCAATACTGTCAAGACCCAGGGGCATACCGAAGAAGTAACACGACGTACTTGACCCCAAAGGGTCTCATACAAGCCCTTAACATATCATGAACAGAAGATAATAGAAAAATACAGAAAATTTAAAACTTTTCACAATCGAAGTCATTTTCATAAATGCAAGCGGATGTCTTTACTACACTTTTGTCTCAAACCATCTAATACAACTCTAGAATAAAACTCTTGGAACACAGCCCATACGATAGTCTCAAAAACATGAAAAAAAAGACAAAAATGAAATGGTGAGTTTTGTCCTCGAAGCTATGAGGACTCACCAAGATCTTCAACTCCTTAGCTCCTTAGAAACCTAGCTTCAAGATAGCACTCAAGTCTCCAAACCCTATATTTTATTAGAATGTAGGCAAAGTATGCGTTAGTACAAAATGTACTAAATATGTTAGCTAGCATAATCATAAAAGCATAAGACAAGGCTTAGTCAATACGATACATAATCCAAAATCATATGAAATACTTCATGAAACATAAACTATAAGCATAAGAGACAATATCATAATAATAAGCAAATTCTCCAACAAAAGCATCATATAAGCATTATTCAACTCATAGTAATCAACACCATAATAGAACTATTCTCAAGTAACCTAAAAGCATACATATGCAATGCACGAATAGCATCCCATAATACCACCCAAGCCAAGTATCCTTTTTTGGTCATCTTAATCATAGCCTATATGTATGGTCAAGTCTTAAGCTTTTCTACCATAAGGGAACCATACTCCTAAGTAACCTCAAAGCACACTTGTGCAATGTATGAAAGGCAACCCATAATACCCTTCACACTAAGCATAACCTTGAAGTCATCCTAGTTATATTTATCCTCCTTTGGTCTCATTATTAGCTTACTTCATGTAGACAAGGGAATTATCACCTTTAGTCAATACTATCATGGAAGGCATATAGCAACAATCCATCAAGCATAACTCATGTATGACAACACTGAATAGGTAACCTTAAGTCATACTTGTGCAATGCATGAATGGCATCCCATACTACCACTCATAATAAGTACTTTTATAGGTCATCATTCTCATGTTCCTTAACTAGAGACTAGTCCCTTTGGAGAGCATAGGAATACTAGGATACATTTTACTAAGTCTATCTTAGTTCCTCATTGTTTTGTACCCTAAGAGATACTATACTAGGTACATCTTAATACATTAAGCTTGAACTCTAGGAGATGCTACTTAAAGCATAATTTTAGTTCACTAAGGTTGAACCCTAAGAGATGCTTCCACAAACAATATCTTAGTTCATTTAGTTTGATCTCTAGGAGATGCTTCATCAAGGACAATCGTAGACCATTAAGTTGGATCTCTAGGAGATGCTTCATTATGCACAATCTTAGATCAGTATTTCTGTTGGACTCTAGGAGATGCTAAATTATGCATAATCTTAGCCCATGAGGTTTGAAATCTAAGAGATGCTACATTGAGCATAATCTTAGTTCATTACTAATCTTATTTAATTGGGATATATCCTTAACCGACATGAGAACACATTAGCTATCACATGATCTCTCAAGGTTTTACCCACACCATCAAGGGTTTGTTCACTTGCCTAAGGTAGAACCGGTTTGTTAGCTTAGTTGGATCCACTAGCTAACTTTCCTACGGGGCACGTAGTTATGGGATACAAATATTGCTACTAGAAAGCCAAAACTGCATTGGGCGAAGACTTCCATCTCATGAGACATACTTTAGGAAATCTGGACTGTTCTAGGTGAGAGATCCCATGTTGAAGCCCACTTTCAACTAGGTGAGAACCTTCATCTCATTTCAATATCCACTCGGTGCTAGGCCTAAATCCCACAAGATAAACATTCAATCTCTACTTTGAATCAAGTTTATAGAAAGATGTTCTTGACAACCAATCCATGCTAATACCTCTTTTAGAAAATGTGTGAGCAACTATCACCATCCATGACCTAGGTACAAAGGCTCTATAGCCTTCGATTCAATTAGGTAAGAGAAGCCCTTCAACCCTAGAACCACTACTATGTGAGAACTCTTTCATGTTAAATTCATATTCAAGCCTAATATCAAGTCTAGAATCCTACATTAGACAAGGATATCATCATGACTCAACTGATTCTATCGCTTCTTACCATCTATCATTCCTAAGGTGAATTAGGTAGGTAAAGGTCTTTCATCACAATACTATTCATTATCCTTCTATTCATATGTAGATTTTCATCTCAAAGCCTTAGAATCTATAGTTAATCATATTAGCTTCACTCTAATTACCTAGTGATCAACATTCACAACTATGAGTCTTCATTCTTAATAACTCTACACCATAGAAGCATCTTATGAACTTAGATTACAAAGTATTCAATCACATTCTTCATTACTAGGTGATTCTAGACATAATTCATTCTAAAGGTTCAACTTCAACTTTACAAGTCAAGATCCATCATATATATTAGAGTCTAGTTTAATTCATCTCTATGTATTCCTAATATTGAGAAATTAATACACATGACATTGATTTAACAAGATCACCTAGGAACCTTCAATTTCACCCCTAATGTCATAAACCTACAAAATATAAAATTCATCAAATAAACTTGGGTTTACCATAGAAATCACATGAATTCACCATAATAGCATAATTCAATGCTAATACAATCATAATTAGGTATTATCCACTAGATTGGAATCATACCTCAACACTACCCACAAAGTATGAAGAAACCCTAGCTAGAGTTAGGTTTTGACTTCACAATTGGGGGAAAACTTATGGGGCTCTATGGGGGGAAGAACCTATAGATGAATAAGCTAACATACCTTGATTCAAAGCCCTAACCAAGCTTGCATCAATGAGGGAAAATCTGCCCTTACTTCCTTTCTTCTTCTTCTTCTTCACTTCTAGAGAGAGAATTATTTGGAGAGAATTTGGGTCATTTGAAGAAAGATTTAATGAATTTAGTTTAGGGGTCTATTAGGCTTATATATGTGGTTTAATAACTAACTAACTGACCTGCCTTAACCCCTAACTAATTACTACTTAACCCCCAAACCCCTAACATAAATACTGCCCCCATTCACGAAACCCCCACCCACGGACTGTAGATGGGTCCATGAACCGTACTGATCCTTCGTAGGTGAGGTACTGTGGCTAATAATTGCAGGCCAACTTAGGACTTGACGCACGAACCCAACCCACGGGGAGTTGGTCCATCTACCGCAAGTAGGTGGCATCCGTGGGTGCTGGTAATTTGACAGCTTTTGGAGCTGTTTTGAGGTCCTCCTCAAGGAGCCCTTGGGTGGTCCTTGGGGGGTCGTACATCGACGTTTAGCCCGTAAAACTTCCATTCTAAGTATGAGAATCATTTTTGTAATTTTTAATCCTCATACCACACTCTAAAACTCTTACGAAAAGCTCTAGAACTCTCTAGTTTTCGGGGCATAATATCTCCCCCTTGGGATCATTCGTCCTCGAATGACGATTCTAAACACATCTTAAAGTCATAACTCTAGATTAGCAGCCCATCATGCATGAAACATATCTAAATGGACACAACTAAGCAAGAAAACTTCAATTCCTAACTAAAAATAGTCAATGCAATAGAAGGGAGTAGGAACTACTTCTACCAACCCAAAATGCATGAAATTCTTTTTCTACTCATTTTTAAGGAGGAACTAACATCTCCTAGCTAAAACATGCTCAACACACACTCATGGAGCCTAAATGCAATTTATTCTTACAAAACATTTATACAAGGAGGAATCTTTCAACTCCAAACTAAGACTTGCTCATGTATTCATCTCATGAAGTCTATATGAAAATCTATTCAATGCACTACAACATGAGGCAAAAACAATGCATATAAGTCATTTTTAGCAAGATCTAATCCTTTTCATGAACATGCATACAAGGAAATCATGGCAACATATAAACACACAATAACCTTGCTAGATAGGCAAACTATCTCCCCCATGGGAGTAAGCCTACACAAACTCTTCCAAACATAATTCATACTAAAGACAACTTCCAAGTCTACCATATCAGCCACAAAATACCAAACAATGCCGGAATCAAATAAATCATTAAAACATATCGGTAGCCACATAAGGAGGTCACTCTTGATCACCACTAGTTTGGAGAACTTAGAACCTATGCTTACTTGGGAGCATTGGGATCCGGTCCCTTAATAGAGGCTTGTTGGCTTCTCTCCCTCTAACCCTAAGGATTTGATAATCTCTCTTCTTATGACCCTTATTACCACAACCATAACACCCCTCCTTTCCGGCTAGACACTCACCATAATGCTTTCTTCCACACTTGGAGCAAGAAGGGTTAAGCAACACAGATTCACTATTACTCCCTCTTAGAGGCTTAGGTTTAGACACCCTCTCTTGGTTGGAATGTTTTTGTTGGGTCCTAGGTTTACCATATCCATCGGATCTAGCATTGGAGAAATCCCCATCACCGGTCCTAGCCCTTTTTATCTCTTTATTCTTATCTTGGAGTTTCTCATGCTCCATTTGTTGGGAATACACCATAAGACGTAAGATATCCATATCATGAAGGAGCATTTCCGTATGACATTATTTTCTCACCACCTCGCATATATCCATACATACCTACTTATTTCACCCCTCGAATTCGACACCAAACACGGAGAATATTTGGACAACTTATTGAATATTAGAGAATATTCTTGAAAACTCATAGCTTCTTGAAGAAGATTGATAAATTCTTTTACCTTAACTTCCCTCATCTCTTGGGGAAAGAACCTATCAAGAAATACTTTCTTCAACACCTCCCAATCTATGGGACCCGCTTCCCTGGCCTATTTCTTTTCCATTGAGTATGCCATACTTGGGCCACATCCTTCAATTGTTAAGCGGCTAGCTCCACTTTCTCTATAGAAGTCACCCCCATAGCATCAATTATCTTGTAGACCTCTTTCACAAACTCTTGAGGATCTTCACCCATTTTGGAACCAAAGAACATAGTAGGGTTCATTCTTGTGAAATCTCTCAACCTTGAAGCCACGGTGTTCTCATTAGAGTTCAAATAAGTCCTAGTATCCATATTGACTTGGGCTGTCATGGCTTGGGTCAATATTTGGAGAGCCAACCTTATTTCCACATTTGTCGTAGCCCCCGCATCAATAGGAGCTTGAGGAACTTGAGGATCTTAGGGACCCTGGGGAGGAACCTCCTTCTCCTCATTGCCTTCCTCACCTCTCCTAGCATTTACCCTTGTATTAGCCATACCCTAAAAACAATGGGCATGTATTAGAAGAAGTGCCTACTAAAGACAAACTCTATGGCATGACTTAGAGAATGAAGAAGTGAGATTTCCTAAACATCCAATAGCTTCCTATTCATAAATGTGGCGTACTTCACATTTATGAACAAGACCCTACTAAACTAAACGTGGTTTGAGACAATCCTAGAACTATTCTAAACCTTGTGCTCTGATAACAAGTTTGTCACGACCCATGGGTATATCCTAGAAGTAACACGATGTACTTGACCCCGAAGGGGTCTCATACAATTCCTTAGCATATCATGAACATAAGATAATAGAAAAATATGAAAAATTTAATTTTTTTTACAATCGAAGTCAATTTCATAAAAGCAAGCGGAAGTCTTTATTACACTTTTGTCTCAAACCATTTAATACAACTTTAGAATAAAACTCTTGGGACATAGCCCATACAATAGTCTCAAAAACATGAAATAAAAGTCATAAAATAAATGGTGGGTTTTGTCCTTGAAGTTACGAGGATTCACCAAGATCTTCAACTCCTCAGCTCCTTAGAAACCTAGCTTCAAGATAACAATCAAGGCTCCAAACTATAGATTTGATTAGAATGTAGGCAAAGTATGCGTTAGTACAAAATGTACTAAATATGTTAGCTAGCATAATCATAAGAGCATAAGACAAGGCTTAGTCAATACAAGACATAATCCAAAATCATATCAAATACTTCATGAAACATAAACTATAAGCATAAGACACAATATCATAATAATAAGCAAAGTCTCCAACAAAAGCATCATATAAGCATTATTCAACTCTTAGTCAACTACACCATAGTAGAACTATTCTCAACTAACCTAAAAGCATACATATGCAATGCATGAATAGCATCCGATAATATCACCCAAGCCAAGTATCCCTCTTTGGTCATCTTAATCATAGCCTATATGCATGATCAAGTCTTAAACTTTTCTACCACAAGGGAACCATACTCCTAAGTAACCTCAAAGCACACTTGTGTAATGTATGAAAGGCATCCCATAATACCTTTCACACTAAGCATAGACTTGCAGTCATCCTAGTCATAGTTACCCTCCTTTGGTCTTATTATTATCTTACTTCATCTAGACAAGAGAACTATCACCTCTAGTCAATCATATCATGAAAGGCAACTATAGCAACAATCCATCAAGCATAACTCATGGAAGACAACACTCATTAGGTAACCCACAGTCATACTTGCGCAATGGATGAATGACATCATATACTACCACTCATACTAAGTACTTCTTTAGGTTATCATACTCATGTTCCTTAACTAGAGACTAGTCCATTTTCAGAGCATAGGAACACTATGAGACATTTTACTAAGTCTATCTTAGTTCCTCATTGTTTTGAACCCTAAGAGATACTATACTACGTACATATTAGTTCATCAAGCTTGAACTCTAGGAGATGCTACTTAAAGCATAATCTTAGTTCACTAAGGTTGAACCCTAAGAGATGCTTCCACCAGAAATATATTAGTTCATTTAGTTTGAACTTTAGGAGATGCTTCATCAAGCACAATCTTAGACCATTAAGTTGGATCTCTAGGAGATGCTTCATTATGCACAATCTTAGACCACTATTTGTGTTGGACTCTAGGAGATGCTACTTTATGCATAATCTTAGCCCATGAGGTTTGAACTCTAGGAGATGCTACATTGAACATAATCTTAGTTCATTACTAATTTTGTTTAATTGGGATATAGCCTTAACCGACATGAGAACGTATTAGCTATCACATGAACTCTCAAGGTGTTACCCACACCATCAAGGGTTGGTCCACTTGCCTAAGGTAGAACCAATTTGTTAGCTTAGTTGGATCCACTAGCTAACTTTCTTATGAGGCACGTAGTTATGGGATACAAAGATTGCTACTAGAAACCCAAAAGTCCACTAGGTGAAGGTTTCCATCTTATGAGACACACTTTGGGAAATCTAGACTGTTCTAGGTGAGAGATCCCATGTTGGAAGACCAAACTCAACTAGGTGGGAACCTCCATGAAAGCCCAAACTGAAGTAGGTGGGAACCTCCATCTCATTTCAATATCCACTCGGTGCTAGGCCTAACTCCCACAAGATAATCATTAAGTCTCTACTTTGACTAAAGTTTATGGAAAGATGTTCTTGACAACCAATCCATGCTAATACCTCTTTTAGACCATGTGTGAGCAACTATCACCATCCATGACTTAGGTACAAAGGCTCTATAGCCTTAGGTTCAATTAGGTAAGAGAAGCCGTTCAACCCTAGAACCATTACTATGTGAGAACTCTTTCATGTTAATTTCATATTCATGCCTAATATCATGTCTAGAATCCTACATTAGACAAGGATATCATCATTACTCAAGTGATTCTGTTACTTCCTACCATATATCATTCCTAAGGTGAATTAGGTAGGTAAAGATCTTTAATCACAATACTATTCGTTAGCCTTCAATTCACATGTATATTTTACTCTCAAAGCCTTAGCATCTATAGTTAATCATATTGTCTTCTCTCTAAAGTCCTAGTGATCAACATTCACAACTATGAGTCTTCGTTCTTAATAACTCTACACCATAGAAGCATCTTATGAACCTAGATTACAAGGCATTCAATTACATTCTTCATTACTGGGTGATTCTAGCCACAATTTATCCTAAAGGTTCAACTTCAACTTTACAAGTCAAGATCCATCATATATATTAGAGTCTAGTTTAATTCATGTCTATGTATTCCTAATCTTGAGCAATTACTACACATGACATTGATTTAAGAAAATCGCCTATGAACTTTCAATTTCACCTCTAGTGCCATAAACCCACAAAATATGAATTCATCAAATAAACTAGGGTTTACCATAGAAATCACATGAATTCACCATAATATCATAATTCAATGATAATACAAAAATCATAATTAGGTATTATCCACTAGATTGGAATCATACCTAAACACTACCCACAAAGTAGGAAGAAACCCTAGCTAGAGTTGGGTTTTGACTTCACAATTGGGGAAAAACCTCGGGGGCTTTATGGGGGGAAGAACCCATATATGAAGAAGATAACATAACTTGATTCAAAGCTCTACCAATCTTGCATCAATGGGGGAAAATCTGCCCTAACTTCCTTTCTTCTTCTTCTTCTTCTTCTTCTTCACTTCTAGAGAGAGAATTATTTGGAGAGAATTTGGGTCCTTGGGGGGTCGTACCTCAACGTTTATCCCTTAAAACTTCCATACTAAGTACGAGAATCATTTTTGTGATTTTAATCCTCATACCACACTCTAAAACTCTTACGAAAAGGTCTAGAACTCTCTAGTTCAACTTACTAGTTTCTAGAGCTTAATAATATCTTCCCCTTGGGATCATTCATCCTCGAATGACGATTATAAACACTTCTTAAAGTAAAAACTCTAGACTAGTTTCCCATCATGCATGCAAGATATATAAATGCACACAACCAAGCAAGAAAACTTCAATTCCAAACTAAAAATATTCAATGCAAAACAAGGGAGTAGGAATTACTTCTACCAACCCAAAATGCATGAAATTCTCTATCTACTCATTTTTAAGGAGGAACTAACATCTCCTAGATAAAACATGCTCAACACACACTCATGGAGCCTAAATACAATTTACTCTAAAAAAACATTTATACAAGTAGGAATCTTTCAACTCCAAACTAAGGCATGCTCATGTATTCATATCTTGAAGTCTATATGCAAATATACTCAATGCACTACAACATGAGGCAAAAACAATGCATACAAGTCATTTATAGCAAGACCTAATCTTTTCCCTGAACATGCATACAAGGAAATCATGGCAACATATAAACACACAATAACCTTGCTAGATAGGCACACTATCTCCCCCTTGGGAGTAAGCCCACACAAACTCTTCTAAACATCATTCTTACTAAAGACACCTTACAAGTCTAGAATATCAAGCCACAAAAGATCAAACAATACCGAAATCAAATAAAGCATGAAAACATACCGGTAGCCACATAAGGAGGTTACTCTTGATCACCACTAGTTTGGAGAACTTAGAACCTATGCTTACTTGGGAGCATTGGGATACGGGCCCCTAAGAGAGGCTTGCTTAGCCTCTCTACCTCTAGCCCTATGGATTGGAAAATTTATCTTCTTATGACCCTTATTACCACAACCATAACACCCCTCCTTTCCAGCTAGACACTCACCATAATGCTTTCTTCCACACCTGGATCAAGTAGGCTTAAGCAATACAAATTCACTATTACTACCTCTTAGAGGCTTAGGTTTAGACACTCTCTCTTGGTTGGAAAGTTTTTGTTGGGTCCTAGGTTGCCTATATCCATCAGATCTAGCATTGGAGAAATCCTCAACACCGGTCCTAGCCCTTTTTACCTCTTTATTCTTATCTTGGAGTTTCTCTTCCTCCATTTGTTGGGTAGACACCATAATATGTGAGACATCCATATCATGAAGGAACATTTCCGTACGACATTTTTTATAACCACCTCGGATATACCCATCACATACCTACTCATTTCATCCCTCGAATTCGACACCAAAGATGGAGCATACTTGGACAACTTAGTGAATTTTAGAGAATATTCTTGAACACTCATACCTCCTTAACGAAGGTTGATAAATTCTTCTACCTTAATTTCCCTCATCTCTAGGGGAAATAACCTATCATGACATTCTTTCTTGAACACCTCCTAATATATGGGACCCACTTCTACCGGCTTATTCCTTTTCCATTTAGTATACCATACTTGGGCTACATACTTCAATTGGTAAGTAAGCGACTACCTCCGCTTTCTCTGTAGAAGTCACCTCCATAGCATCAATTATCTTGTAGACCTCTTCCACAAACTCTTGAGGATCTTTACCCATTTTGGAATGAAAGAACACAAGAGGGTTCATTCTTGTGAAATCCCTCAACCTTGAAGCCATGGTGTTCTCATTAGGGTTCACATGAGTCCTAGTATGCCTATTGACTTGGGCCGTCATGGCTTGGGTCAATATTTGGAGAGCCGCCCTTATTTCCTCATTTGTCATAGCCCTGCATCAATAAGAGATTGAGGAACTTGAGGATCTTGGGGACCTTGGGGAGGAACCTCTTGCTCCTCATTGCCTTCCTCACCTCTCCTAGCATTTGCCCTTGTATTAGCCATACCTTGAAAACAACAGGCACATATTAGAAGAAGGGTTTACTAAAGCCAAACTCTACGACACAACTCAGCGAATGAATAAGTGAGATTTCCTAAACATCCAATAACCTCCTATTCATAAAGGTGGTGCGCTTCACATTTATGAATAAGACTCTACTAGACGTGGTTTGAGACAATCCTAGAATCATTCTAAACCTTGTGCTCTGATACCAAGTTTGTCACGACCCATGGGTATACTCTAGAAGTAACACGGCGAAATTAATGCCGAAGGGGTCTCAAACAATCCCCTAGCATAACATGAACATAAGATAATAGAAAAATATGGAAAATTTAAAACTTTTTACAATAGAAGTCATTTTCATAAAAGCAAGCGGATGTGCTTACTAAACTTTTGTCTCAAACCATCTAATACAACTTTAGAATAAAACTCTTGGGACACAACCCATACAATAATCTCAATAAGATGAAATAAAAGACATAAAGGAAATGGTGGGTTTGTCCTCGACACTAGGAGGACTCACCAAGATTTTCAACTCCTTACCTCCTTAGAAACCTAGCGTCAAGATAGCACTAAAGTATCCAAACCCTACATTTGATTAGAATGTAGGCAAAGTATGTGTTAGTACAAAATGTACTAAATATGTTAGCTGGCATTATCATAAGAGCATAAGACAAGGCTTAGTCAATACAAGACATAATCCAAAATCATATCAAATACTTCATGAAACATAAACTATAAGCATAAGAGACAATATCATAATAATAAGCAAAGTCTCCAACAAAAAGCATTATATAAGCATTATTCAACTCTTAGTCATCTACACCATAATAGAACTATTTTCAAGTAATCTATAAGTATACATGTGCAATGCATGAATAACATCCTATAACACCACCCAAGCCAAGTATCCCTTTTTGGTCATCTTAATCATAGCCAATATGCATGGTCAAGTCTTAAGCTTTTCTACCATAAGGGAACCATACTCCTAAGTAACCTCAAAGCACACCTGTGCAATGTATGAAAGGCATCCCATAATACCCTTCACACTAAGCATAACCTTGAAGTCATCCTAGTCATATTTACCCTCCTTTGGTCTCATTATTAGCGTACTTCATGTAGACAAGGGAACTATCACCTTTAGTCAATCCTATCATGGAAGGCAACTATATCAACTCATGTAAGACAACACTTATTAGGTAACCTTAAGTCATACTTGTGCAATGCATGAATGGTATCCCATATTACCACTCATACTAAGTACTTCTTTAGATCATCATACTCATGTTCCTTAACTAGAGACTAGTCCCTTTTGAGAGCATAGGAACACTAGGAGACATTTTACAAAGGCTATCTTAGTTCTTCATTGTTTTGAATCCTAAGAGATACTATACAACGTACATCTTAGTTCATCAATCTTGAACTCTAGGAGGTGCTACTTAAAGCATAATCTTAGTTCACTAAGGTTGAACCCTAAGAGATGCTTCCACCAGAAATATATTAGTTCATTTAGTTTGAACTTTAGGAGATGCTTCATCAAGCACAATCTTAGACCATTAAGTTGGATCTCTAGGAGATGCTTCATTATGCACAATCTTAGACCATTATTTGTGTTTGACTCTAAGACATGCTACATTATGCATAATCTTAGCCCATGAGGTTTGAACTCTAGGAGATGCTACATTGAGCATAATCTTAGTTCATTGCTAATCTTGTTTAATTCAGATATAGCCTTAAACGATATGAGAACATATTAGCTATCACATGATCTCTCAAGGTGTTACCCACACCATCAAGGGTTGGTTCACTCGCCTAAGGTAGAAACTTTTTGTTAGCTTAGTTGGATACACTAGCTAACTTTTCTATGGGGCACATAGTTATGGGATACGAAGATTGCTACTAGAAATCCAAAACTCCACTATGTGAAGGCTTCCATCTCATGAGACACACTTTGGGAAATCCAGACTTTTATAGGTAAGAGATCCCATGTTGGAAGCCCAAACTCAACAAGGTGGGAACCTCCATCTGATTTCAATATCCACTCGGTGCTAGGTCTAAATCCCACAAGATAATCATTAAGTCTCTACTTTGACTCAACTTTATGGAAAGATGTTCTTGACAACCAATCCATGCTAATACCTCTTTTAGACCATATGTGAGCAACTATCACCATCCATGACCTAGGTACAAAGGCTCTATAGCCTTAGGTTCAATTAGGTAAGAGAAGCCCTTCAACCCTAGAACCATTACTATGTGAGAACTCTTTCATGTTAAGTTAATATTCATGCCTAATATCATGTCTAGAATCCTACATTATACAAGGATATCATCATGACTCAATTGATTCTATCACTTCCTACTATCTATCATTCCCAAGGTGAATTAGGTAGGTAAAGATTTTTCATCATAATACTATTCATCAGCCTTCTATTCACATGTAGATTTTACTTTCAAAGCCTTAAAATTTATAGTTAAGCATATTAGCTTCACTCTAAAGCCCTAGTGATCACCATTCACAACTATGAGTCTTCATTCTTAATAACTCTACACTATAGAAGAATCTTATGAACCTAGATTACAAGGAATTCAATCACATTCTTCATTACCAGGTGATTCTTGCCACAATTCATCCTAATGGTTCAACTTCAACTTTACAAGTCAAGATCCATCATATATATTAGAGTCTAGTTCAATTCATGTGTTTGTATTCCTAATCTTGAGAAATTACCACACATGACATTGATTCAAGAAGATCACCTATGAACCTTCAATTTCACCTCTAATGGCATAAACTCACAAAATATAAAATTCATCAAATAAACTAAGACCCTAGCAATAACATGAATTCACCATAATATCATAATTCAATGCTAATACAATCATAATTAGGTATTATCCACTAGATTGGAATCATACCGAAACACTACCTATTAAGTAGGAAGAAACCCTAGCTAGAGTTGGGTTTTGACTTCACAATTGGGGAAAACCTAGGGGGCTCTATGGGTGGAAGAACCCATACATGAATAAGCTAACATACCTTGATTCAAATCCCTAATAACTAAATAACGGACCTCGCTTAACCCCTATCTAATTACTAATTAACCCCCAAACCCCTAACCTAAAAACTAAAACTTAAAAATTGTCCCCATTCACTAAACCCCCACCCACGGACCGTGGGTGGGTACACGAACCGTATTGAACCTTCATAGGTGAGGTACTGTGGCTAACAATTGCAGTCTAACTCAATCCTTTACCCATGACCCCAACCCATGGGGCGTGGGTGCATCTACGGCCAGTAGGTGGCATCCGTAGGTGCTGCCAATTTGACAGCTTTTGGGGTTGTTTTGAGGTCCTCCCCAAGGACCCCTTGGGTGGTCCTTGGGGGGTCGTACCTTGACTTTTAGCCCTTAAAACTTCCATTCTAAGTATAAGAATCATTTTTGTGTTTTTTAATCCTCATACCATACTCTAAATTTTTTACGAAAAGCTCTAGAACTCTCTAGTTCAACTTACTAGTTTCCGGGGAGTAATAAATACTATGTTGTTTTGCCTATGCATAGGACCCCTATATAAGTGATTTTAACCCCAAATTAGTTCATTCACTTAATTCTCTTCTAATTCACCAAAAAGAAGTTGAGTCTTTCTCTCCCAAGTTTATTTCTCTCTCTAGAAGCTTGAAGAAGAAGATTCAAGGTAGTGTGCAAGGTCAAGCCTCCATTCTACAATTTCTTTGGGGATTTGATAGGAAGGTATGATAGTTTTCATCCATGAATTCCTTCCATTCATGGAGTTCCCAAACTCTCATATTTTCAAAGTTAAAAATCCCAATTGAGTTAGGGTTTTGTTCAATTGCCTTGGGTTCTCTTTAATGTTAATTTATATGATTGAATTATGATCTCTTATGCATGAATTGATTAAATACTATGATTTTATAATGATTCCCCCATTAAACCATGCAAATCCTATGTTTTTCGATTATGATAATGTGATGTGGCTTTTGAATTATGAAAGAGGAGATTATGAAATTTTAGCATGCTATTATGAGATTTATGTAAATATTTTAAGGATTCTTTGAGAGTGAAGTATCAATGATGATGATTGTTATTGTGTTGTTGAAATGATTTCTCATAAACACAATAAAGAATGATTTGTGAAAGTACATTCTTATATAAAGGATTCTTAGGGTTGAAAGGTTTTCTCAACTGAACTTTGAATGAAAGATCTTACGATCTATTCTAAAAAGACCTAGCTTGGATTGGTTACTTAATTGTACTTTTCCATAGATGATACTATGACTAGCTTGGATCAGTGAATTAATTGTACCTTTCTATGGATGATGCACTACCTAAGCTTTTATTGGTTATTGAATGATACCTTTCCAGGGATAACATATGACTTAGGTTGGATTGGCAAGATGACGTGCCCTTCCATGGATAATATAACAAGTTAAGAAATAACTACTCCGTGGGATATACGATTAGCACCTAGAGGATATTGAGATGTAAGCTCTCCCGTGAGTATAGGCCAGGTTTTCTAGAAGCAAGCGCTTATCCCTTACCTATGTGCCCCCATAGGATGACTGTCTAGATAGACATTAGCTAGTGGATCCACTTTAGCACAAATTCATAGTCCTTCCTTGGCAAGTAGGACATCCCATTTTGGTGTGGGGTAGACACCAGATTTCATGTTGATAGCTCATATTGTCTTATATGTTGGTTAAGGATATTTCCCACAAAATAAGCAAAGTTATGATGAACCAAGGTTACTTCAAGGAAGTATCGTAAAGTATGTTTTAAGATGACGTTCGCTTGTATTTATCATGGTTTTATGACTTACAATTTCTAACTCTCAAGATGCATGTTTTAGCTTGATCATTGCTTACTCATGAAAATGTCCCTTTTTAGCATGTTTTAAATGTTTATATGCATGACTATCATACTTGGTATATATTTTGTACTAAGGAATACTCTTGCCTACAATTCCCCAAATGTAGGGTCCAACTGTCAGGGTTCTTAGTTTAGTGGCTAGAGGTTTATTTGCAAGATTTCCGTGCTTTGGTGAGTCCTCATGCTTCGAGGATGGATTATCATTGATTTTAGTTTCTTTCTTACTTTCAGTTTTGGACATGATGTATGGGCTAGGCCTAATTTCATTCTATTATACAAAATGGCTAATGATACAAGTGTTTAGATTTGTGCTTTACTTTTATAAAACTTTTGGACTTGAAATGTTGTCTTTATCTCTTGTTTCTATTTCCTATGTTATGAATGCTATGTGGCTTGTATGGGGCCTCTCAAGGTTTTATACGCCATGTTACATCTAGGGTGTACCCTTAGGTCGTGACGAACTTGGTAATCAGAGCACAAGGTTTAGAATGGTCCTAAGATGTCTCATAAGCCACGTCGAGTAGAGTCTTGTTTATAAGTGTGAAGTGCGCCATATTTATGAATGAGAGGCCACAAGATGATTAGAAAACTCCACTTCTTTCATTACTCTAATGTCGTGCGATAGAGTTGAAATCTATAAGGTCTTTATCCTAATCTTTACCCGCTGCTCTACAAGATATGTGTACTCGAAGAGCTTATGCTAGAAGGAATGCGGGAGAGAATGTGAATCAAGAAGCTCATCCTCAAGCTCTTCAAGCTCCGGTCAACCCTTTGGCCGAGCAACTGACTAATGCAGAGTTCAGGGCTAATTTTCACGTATTGGCTCAACCCGTGACAGCCCAAGACAATAGGGATGTCGTGGTTCTCATGAACCCAAATGTGGGTATGACATCTAGAGTGAGGGACTTCACTAGGATGAATCCTCTGGAGTTTCATGGTTCTAAGGTTGATAAAGATCCTCAAGAGCTCATTGATGAGGTTGATAAGGTATTGATGATCATGATAGTGATGCTGGTGGAAAAGGTAGTGTTGGCCGCTTATCAACTTAAGGGTGTTGCCTAAATATGGTTCAACCAATGGAAAGCAAGGAGCCCGAAAGATGTGGGTCCTCTTGATTAGGAAAAGTTCAAGGTTGATTTTCTTGATAGGTTCTTTCCCCTTGAGATGAGGGAGGCAAATGTGCTTGAATTTATCAACCTTCATCAAGGAAGCATGAGTGTGAAAGAGTATGCTTTAAAGTTCACACAATTGTCTAAGTTTTCTCCTTCTTTATTGCTGATTCTAAGGCAGAAATGAGTAAGTTTGTTTCGGGTGTGTCCAAAATGGTGGTTAGGAGTGTCACACTGTTGTGCTTATCCATGATATGGATATTTCTCACCTCATGGTTCATTCTCAACAAATCAAAGAGGAGAAAATTATGGAAAGGTCTAGGGAGGCAAAGAGAGCTAAGACTGGTCATGGTAACTTCTCACATTCAAGGTCCACTGGACATGGTCGTGCTAGATTCCGACAAAGATTGTCCGATCAAGGTTCCTCCAATGCTCCTGCTAAGTTAAATAAGGATAGAGTGTCTAACCCTAAGCCTCAAGGATGAAATGGTAGTAGGTCCTTGTTGCCTAATTGTGTTAGGTATGGAAGGAAGCATGAGGGTAAGTTCTTAGCCGGCACAAATGGTTGCTTTGGTTGTGGTAAAAGTGGTCATAAGATAAGGGATTTCCCAATACTTACAACTAAAGAAAGATAGGGTAAGCTAGTTCCTCCTATTGGTTTAGGTTCCAATGCTCTCAGGCAAAACCGATTCTATGCACTTAAGACTCGTGATGAACAAGGGGGTTCTCTCGTGGTTACCGGTATGTTGAACGTCTTCCAACTTGATGTTTATTCTTTACTTGATCTCGGTGCTACCTTTTCTTTGGTGATTCCCTATGTGGATATGAGGTTTGATTTACTTGTGCATGTGTTGTTAGATACCTTTTCAATCTCTACTTCTGTTGGTGATTCTGTTGTGGCTAAGAGGATCTATAAAATATGTCCCGTTTTCTTGTTCCATAGAGTTACTCTTGTTGATTTGGTAGAGCTTGATATGCTAGATTTTAATGTTATCCTTGGTGTGGATTGACTGCATTCATGTTATGCTTCTATTGATTGTAGAACCCGTGTAGTCAAGTTTCAGTTTCCAAATAAGCCCGTCCTAGAATGGAAAGGGGGAAATTCTATGCCTAAGGGTTAGTTTGTATTTTGTCTTAAAGCTAGAAAGATGATTTCTAAGGGGTGCATTTAACATCTATTTAGGGTAAGGGATTTAGATTTCGAAACCCCTACTCTTCAGTCGGTCCCCGTTGTGAATGAGTTTCCAGAAGTGTTCCCAGATGATGTTCCCAGATGATGTTCCCGGTATTCCTTCCGAAAGGGAAATAGACTTCGCTATTTACCTTCTCCTACATACGCAACCTATTTTATTCCTTCTTACCGAATGGATCCAATAGAACTTAAGGAATTGAAAGAGCAATTGAAAGATTTATGGGATAAGGGTTTCATCTGATTGAGTATCTCTCCATAGGGTGCTCCAGTCTTGTTTGTTAGAAAGAAGGATAGTTCTCTCTGAATGTGTATATACTACCGACAATTGAATAAGGTGACAATTAAAAATAAGTATCCTCTCCCAAGGATAAATGATTTGTTTGACAAATTTCAAGGGGCATGTTACTTTTCAAAGATTGACCTTCGGTCGGGCTACTATAATTGAGGGTAAAGGAAGATGATATTCCGAAAGTGACTTTTAGAACCCGATATGGTCATTTTGAGTTTTTGGAAATGTCTTTTGGGTTGACAAATTCTCCAGACGCTTTTATGGATAATGAATAGGGTATTTAGGTAATACATTGACATGTTTGTGATTGTGTTCATTGATGATATATTGATTTATTCATGTCATGACCCAGGGGTACCCCCTAAATGCAACAAGGCGTATAAGACCACGAGAGTCCTCATACAAGCCACTTAGCTTTCATAAAATAAGATAATAGAAGTGAGTGGAAATTTAAAACATTTTTCAACATAATCAATTTTTTTTTAGAAAACGAAGCGAAAGTCTAATACACTTTGTCTCAACTCATCTAAAACAAGAATATCTTTGGGACACATCCATACAATATTTCAAAACATAAAACGAAAGAACATAAGGAAATGGTGATCAAATCTTCGAATGCTATGAGGACTCACCAATCTTTAAAATCTTGCTCTACTATGATCCTAGCCACGGGGATGAGAGTTGATATCGCCGAACCCTACATTTGGATAAGAAATATAGGCAAGAGTATGCGTTAGTACAAACATGTACTAAATATGATGCTTGCACAAACATCAACATAAGCATAAGAGATATCAACATAATTCATAAGCATAATCAATGCACATAAATCATCATAACATAAGAGGAACACTTTTTGAAGTAACCTCAACTTATCCTTAGTCAAGACTTGGTTCATCCACCTCTAGATATACATGTCATGGAAGGAAACTCAAGTAACAATCCAAGCTAATCATTCATCATACTAGTAAATCTCATATTAAAACATACTTACGATACTTCCTTGAAGTAAACTTGTTTCATCATAACTATGCTAAGTTGATTTAGGAATAGTCAATCCTTAGTTATTCTTACTATTCATGGAAGGCATATCATCTTACAAATCCAAGCTAATTCATTATCCATGGAAGAGTACTACTTTATTAATCCAAGCTACCATGAAGAAGCACCTCATCATGCCAAACCAAGTTACCATGAATAGTTACTATTTACCAATTCAAACTACCGTGTAAAAGCACCCCATTATGCTAGTCCAAGCTATCACAGAAAAACACCTTATCATGCTAGTCCAAGCTATCATGGAAAGAAACTTATCATGCTAGTCCAAGCTATCATGGAAAGAACTTTATCATACTAGTACAAGCTATCCATGGAAGGGTACTATTTCTTAATTCAAGTGACCATGAAATGGTACGGCCTTACCAAGTCAAGCTACCATGAAATGCACGTTATCATGCTAGTTCAAGCTATCCATCAAGGGTACTATTTCTCAATCCTAGCTACCGTGAGTTCTACTAACCCAAGCTACCATGATTTCTATTAACCCAATCTACCATGAAATTGTCTTGTCTTACCAAGTCAAGCTATCCATGAAAGAAGCATCTCATTATGCTAATCCAAGATAACCCTTATCTATCATAGTTCATTAATTCTTTTATTCATTTTAGGTGAGCAAGCCTTTCAACGTAGAATCATTCTATGTGAGAAAACCTTTCATATTCATACATTCATAGAGTAAATCATGTGGGTAAATCCTTCCACAATAATTCTATCTACTAATCAACATTCATTATATAAGTTTTACTCTCAAAGCCCTACTAATCTTAATTCATGTCTATATGCTTCACTCTCAAGCAATTATATCTATATGATTCACTCTCAAGCAATCTATAATGTACCATATCAATCCTATATGAATACATCTAAATCCTCAATTTCCCCTTTCATGGAGTAACGAAATTCATCTTAGAATCATGGGTTAGGCATGGGTACATGTTAATTCATGCTAAAATCAATGAATCTACTAAAGTCAAGCATAAACAATCATAATCCACTAATTTGGATCAACTTTCATCAATAACCACAACGTTAGAAGAAACCCTAACTAAATTTAGGAATTTCTACTTCTAAATTGGGGAAATCTTAGGGGCTCCATGGATGAAAGGATTCCATGGATGAAAAGCCATCATACCTTGATAAAAAAACCCACATATTCTCGAGGATTAGAGAATTGACCTTCATCCCAACTTGAATTCTTTCTTCTTTTCAAGTTCTAGAGAGAAATATTTGAGAGGAAAAACTTGGGATTTCTTTTGGGGTTTTGGAAATAATGACTTGAATGGGTGATTTAAGGTTTAAAATTACTTATATAGGGGTCCTAGGCTTGGGTAAAACAACCTAGCATTAATCTAATTAAAACTGGAAAGACCAATTTACCCCTCAACTTAATAGGGGCCTGCCCCTTACCACGTGAGGCTCCATGAGCCGTGGTGCCTACCATGAGCCGTGGTCCATATCGTGGTCTTGGACCAGTGGCTTGGAAGCCAACCCTTGACCCCATAAAAATCTATCTCATGTTCACGACCACTCAGATGTCCCATAAAGGCATTCACGAGCCATTTAGTGGCTTGTAGGAGTGTCTCTTATTTAGGAAGCCTTAGCTAGCCACTGCCTAGCCCTCCACGAGTTCCACCATGAACCGTGGTCCCCACCACGAGGCGTCATGGTGGTCATAGGAGATGAGGCAGCCTTGGTTGTCTACTGCCTAAGGTCTACGGGCACTTCCATGACTCGTGGGGACTTTCATGAAGAGTGACAAGGCTAAATCTTTGGTTTGCAACCTCTTCCTTGGACCCTTGCTTAGGCTACTAAGTTCTGAGGTGTTACATTATCTCCCCTTTGGGAACATTCGTCCTCGAATGAAATTCGAGGCACCTTTTAAAGGAAACGACTCAAGACTAGCAACCCATAATGCATGCAACTCATGTAAATGCACACAACCAAAGAGGAAACATCAACTCCAAGATAAACATACTTAATGCATCATATGGAAGGTAGAAACAACATCTACTAACCTAATATACATGAAATTTAAATATTTCTCATGTTCAAGGAGGAACTATCATCTCCAATCTAGAAGCATGCTCAACACAATCTGATGGAGCCTATATGCAATCTCTACTCAAAAGCATACATCAAAGGAGGAATTCTCAAATCCAAGCTAATGCATGATCATCAATTCATCACATGAAGTCTATAGACAACTCATTCTCAATGCACTACAGCATGACGAAAATCAATCATATAAACTCATTTTCTTTCAAAACACAAGTTTTTCATGAACATATATAAAATTAGGAAATCATGGGATTATCTAAAACACATGAAACTAAAACAAGGAACAAACAATGAGGAACTCATTATCTCTAGCTAGAGGAGAAGTAGTGTCACGACCCAGGGGTACCCTCTAGATGTAACAAGGCACAAAAAACCCCGAAAAACTCCACGTAAGCCACTTAGCATATTACATTCCACGTAAGCCACTTAGCATACAACATAAGATAATAGATATGATGCAGAAAATTTTAAACCCTTCTCTGTACAATCGAAGTCTTTTATAAAAGCAAGCGGAAGTTTATAACCAGCTAATACAACTTGAATAAATCTTTGGGACACAACCCATACAAAAGTCTAAAACATAAAAGATAGGTATAAAGGAAACGTAATCAAATACTCGATGTAATGAGGACTCACCAAGTCTTCAACTCCTTGCTATACTAGAAACCTAGCCACGAGAATGGAACCCAATATCACCGGACCGTACATTCGATAAGAATATAGGCAAGAATATGCGTTAGTACAAAATGTACTAAATATGATAGCTAACATAATATTATAAGAGCATAACATAAGTGTTAGTCAACATAAGACATAAGCATGATCTCCAACATAGACATAATATAAGAATTAGTCAACATAAGGCATAGTCCATAAACATAGGAGATACATCATATTCATTAAGCATAGCCATTACTTAGATCTTCATAACATAAGAGAACTATTTCTCCAGTAACCTCAAGTCATACTTGTGCAATGCATGGATAAGATCCCATGATCCCACCCATGTTAAGCAAGTCACTTTAGGTTCTCATTCACATTTATCATCTTTTGATCTCATCCTAAGATTATTTCTCATAAACAAGGGAACATTCACCTTTAGTCACACATGTATTGGAAGGGCATTTCAAGCTACAGTCCGAACTAAGCATACACCATATGCATAAGTCATAAGCACATTTATTACATAGACCATCATAACATAATATAACATACCATGAATACCCTCAAATCATACTTGTGCAAAGCATGAATAAGACACCATAATCCCACCCATGCTAAGTACAACTTTTTGAGTAACCATAGTTCTAAATTCATATTCTTGTTATGGGAATTAGCCTTAACCGAAATAGACCATATGAGCTTAACATGGAATTCGGTGTCTACGTCACATTGAAAAGGGGTTCTACTTGCCTAAGGTTGAACCATACTCTTAGAATAGGTTGATCCATTAGCTAAGTAACCTATGAGGGATTAGTTTATGGGATAAGGGGATTGCTACTAGAAACTTGGCCTCTAGTATCATGAGGGCTTCCATCCCACTAGATTGCTTCTAGGAACCTGACCTTTACTAACGTGAGGGCTCCCATCTCAAGGGATTACTACTAGAAACCTGGTCTCTACTAACGTGAGGGCTTCCATCCCATATCAATATCCACTCGGTGCTAAGAATAATTCCCATTTGAGTTCATATTAAGTCTTAACTTAAGTTCATATTTATGGAAGAATGTCTTTACACTCAATCCAACATAACTCGTACTATAGCTTATTAGATCTTGCGTGAGAATAAACTTTCACCGTCCATGTCTTCATATAGATTCATTAGGTGAGACTGGTCTTCCAACCTAAGAATCATCATATTGTGAGAAACCATTCACATCATATCATATTCATAGATAGATGTGTATATGAGAATAACCTTTCAACAACACACAACAAGGTCATAATCATAATCACTTTACTCTCGAAGTGTTCCAACAGTATATACATAACCTTCATAAAACATGCATAATACCATATCTTTCCCTTTAAAGGATTAAAGCTCATATTAAGTCAACACATCTAGAATGACTATATTAGAGATGGATATTATAACAATTCAAGTAATGAATTCATTACTTGCATGATCTCATATACTCATGAAATAGGTCTTGTGGGTAAAGTCCTTCCACAATCACACCATATACAATTCAACATACATAATAGCTTTACTCTCAAATCTCTAACATTCCTAGTTCATTCATATTAGCTTTTGCCCTTAAGGCCCTAAAAATAATCAGTCATACTACAAGCCTTACTCTCAAGCAATACTTCACATGGTCATCATATATGCCAAATTCTCAAGACAATCTAACCACATGGTTCATATATCATCATATAAACCCTATCTCAACACTACTAATTATGATTCATCATATGAGCCCTAATCTAATCAATTCATGTTTACATGCTTCACTTTTAAGCAATCCATATGTTGGTGTTCTAACCTCAAGCAATTCATAAAGAAATTCATCAATCTTAGAAGGTCATATCTAAGTCCTCAATTTCCCCTTTTATGGCATAAAACCAAACTATATTAATTTCACCCTAGAATCTTAGGTTAATCTAGAATACATGTATAATCATACTAAAAACATGTAATTATATCATAACCCTTCATAAACAACCATTATCCACTCAATTGGATCAACTTACAATAATACCTACTATATAGGAAGGAACCCAAACTAGAATTGGGGATTCATCTTCACAATTGGGAGAAACATGGGGGCTTCATGGATGAAAGGGATCCATGAATGAATAAGCCATCATACATTGGATACAAACCCTCCACAAAGCTTGGAAGATTGGAGAAATTTGACCTAGCTTGATTCTGTTCTTCTTCTTCTTTGAGTTTTCTAGAGAGAGAATTTTTTGAGAGAGAATTGGGTTCTTTTTGGTGGGTTTTGAAATAATGATTTGGATTCACTTAATTAAGGGTCTGAAGTCTTTATATAGGTGGTCTAAGTAAGGTTAAAATGACACCACTTAACCCCTAATTAATTCTAGATAGTTCCACTAAGTCATCACTTAACCATCTAATGACGAACACTGCCTCACCCACGAGACCACTCCCACGGGGCATGCTGGTCAAACGTGGGTGGTGGTCTGCAACACTGTTTCTGGGATCCTGACCCACGACCCCTGATCCATGGGGTGTGGGTCCCTTCGTAGGTGGACTGTTTTGGGGCAGAATTTAGGTTCCTCCTCAAGGACCCTTGGTTGGTCCTTGGGGGGTCGTACTTTGATGTTTTAACCCGAAACCCTTCATTTTAAGTACGAGGAGTTATATCTACGACTCTAACCCTCACTTCAAGTTCTAGTTTAGCCTACTAATTTCCGAGGTGTTACAATATCTCCCCCTTGGGAACATTCGTCCTCGAATGACGTTCTAGGCGCCCATCATGCATGCAACACATCTAAATGCATACAACCAATGGAGGAACTTCATCTTCTTACTAAACATACTCAATGCAACACAAGGAAGTAGGAACTACATCTAACAACCCAAAATGCATCGTATTCTCAACATCTACTCATGTTCAAGGAGGAACTACCATCTCCGAACTAAAACATGCTCACAGACATTCATGGAGCTCATATGCAATTTACTCTCATAAAACATTCACTTAAGGAGGAATCTCTCAACTCCGAACTAAGGCATGCTCATTAATTCATCTCATGAAGTCTATAGGCAACTTATACTCAATGCACTACAACATGAGGAGAACAATTATGCAAACTCATTTTCTTTCAAAACACAAGTTTTCATGAACGTGAACCACATAAAGAAATCATGGAAACAACTATAACACATATGTCCAGGGGCAGATTTACATAGAGGTCAGGGGGTTTACCCGAACTCCCTTCGTTGGAAAATTACATTGTATATATAAGGTCAATTTTTGTTTTGATGAGTATATATCTTAAAATGAACCCCCTCAACACAAGTAAAGAGGCTAGCTCAGCGGGTAAGGGGGTTCACGAATTTTGCCCAACGTCTTGTGTTTGATTCTTCGCAACAACATTTACTTCCTTTTTTTTTCTTTGGAATATCAAATAGCAAAGCTGAGACGGGCTCAACATTTGGGTTCAAAATCTCAGTCCAGTGGATAACTTTATTATTTTGGGGTTGAAGCATAACTATTGTTTTTTCATTATTTTTTTTCTATTTTTATGCTATTTCTCCTTTTCAATTTCAATTGTTCAAATTTATTAGTCACACTATTTTCATTTTTGTATTTTTTTTTATCTCTATTGTTCATTTTATTTTTACGTAACTCTCTTTATATACTAATTTAAAGGAACTCTTTCAAAATTATAAATTGTTCTTAAACTTGAAATTGAGATAGAGATAAAATATTTTAAAGATAAGGTAAACTAACTTTAATCGAACGAAGAAATTTGAAAGGCATGAATATCCATGATATTTCTTTCGTATTTTTTTCAATTTTATTTTAGTATGTAAACTAAATTTATTTGATTTACTCATCTTTTACGGATGGAAAACCTTATAAATTGAATAAATAAACTAAAAATCGGCAATGCCATTTATTTATCATTTTAATAGTCATTATAATAGTAGTAAATCAATCCCTACACATTTTAAAGAGTATTAAACAATTTTCGAAGTAACATATGATTGAATGAAGAATAATTTAATTTATTTTAAAAATTCAAAATAAAGTAGAACAATACAATATAAAAGGAAAAAAAGTGATAGTTTTTTTAAAGAAGAATCACTAAAGTGGGGTAAAAGTAGGAAGAAACGCTAAATGTGGTATGACAAGGCATGTTCAATTTAGCGGATTAAGGATATTTTTCTTCCCCAATTCGTTTTGTTCCATTTTTCGACTTATTTTTATATGTTGAACCCCCTCCACAAAAATCCTAGCTCTGCCACTGCATATGGCTTCACATAAAGAATGAATCATGAGGAACTCCTCATCTTAATGCTAAAGGAGGAACACAAGGAAAAATGATGAGGATATCGTGACTTCTTATTGGCCCTTGGCCTCCCAAGTAGCACCTCACCTAAAACCCTCACTCAAAGATCACTCCTTAACACTTTCATTGAAGCAACTTCCTTGTTCTTCCATTTCTTAACTTGTCGGTTTAAGATCTCTACCGGTATTTCTAAATTAGAGTAATTCCCATTAATTCCCAACTCTCCTTAAGGAATTTATGAATGTCGAATCTCCAACACCCTTCTATATCCAAGAGTCATGGAAAAATCGGATACACCGGTACCACTCATTAAGCAACTCTAGTTCAGAAGAAACCTTACCAACTCCACTCAAGATCTTATATGAGCCTACAAAACTGAGACTAAACTTCCCAAACTCACTACACCTCTCAAGGTGAGAATTTCAAGCAAACCTAAATCATGAATATCAAGAACACTCAACGACCTTGCTATCTAAGTACATCATCTCACCCTTGGGAGTAAGCCTATATGGACTCTTTTAAGTATCATTTCTTTCACTTCTAAGGTCGGATTAAGTCTTCACTAGGTTTTCACATCCATCACACAAGATTATCCCAAACCATGGTGAATTACACTACTATTGTTTTCAAGATTCTATTCTCTGAACACATTTAGGAATTACTCAAACACTCTATTCACTGAATCTATTAACATACCCCAAAACTCATAATGACTAAGTCGGGTTCTACCATCATATAACATAACCCTAATGCAACCCATCCAAACCAAAGGCAACATCAAAGTCTATCATACCAAGTCTATCCAGTCACAAAAGACAAGCAACACCAGAATCTAAATAAGCATAAAACACATACCGGGATTAACATTCGGAGGACACTCTTGTTCACCTCTAGCTTGGAGAGCATAAAACCTAATTTTCTTTGGAGCATTCGCACCCGAACCATTTGGACCGGATGAAGGGTAGGGTTGAGACCTACAACGACTATCCCTTTGATTTCTAGCAACCGTAGGGCAATGCCTTATCTTGTGGCCCAACTCACCACAACCGAAACAAACATTGGAACCTGCTAGGAATTTACCTACATGTCTCCTATCACACCTATCACAATAAGGTCATAGAGACTCACTATAAATTCCTTGCGGTTTAGTGTTAGACACCCCATCTTCGTTAAATCTTGGGGGAAACCTAGAAGGACCTTGTCCGGAGAACCTTTCAAGAGGATAATTATCATCACCAATCCTAAACATCTTTTTCTCTCTTAACCTTTCTTCAAGTTTCTCTTCCTCAATTTTTTGAGCATAAATCATAAGATGAGAAATATTCATATCATGATCAAGTATGGCCGTACGACATTCTTTTATTACTAAATCGGACACTCCCGACACAAACCTACTCATTCTCGACCTAGGATCAAATACTAGAATTGGAGCATACTTAGTTAATTGGGTGAACCTCAATGCATATTCCTTAACACTAATACTACCTTTCCTAAGTTTAATGAACTTAAGAACTAAAGCTTCTCTCATCTCTAAAGGGAAGAACCTATCTATAAAGGCACTTTTGAACCCTTCACACTCTATGGGACCCATTCCTATCGGTCTAGCCTTTTTCCATTTATTAAACCAAACTTGAGCAACCCCTTTGAGTTGATAAGAAGCCAACTCTGCCTTCTCTACCGTAGTTACTCCCACAAAATCTAACACCTTAGAGACCTCTTCTATAAATCTTGAGGATTTTCCTCCATCTTTGACCCATAAAATTCTGGAGTTTCTATCCTAGCCTGAGTCAACAATTGAAAACCAAACCAAAGCTTCTCATTAGTCACTTTCTCTTCAAAAAAGTCAATTGGAGCTTGGGAAGGAAATTCTTGATCCACATTATCTTCCTCATTCCTTCTAACATTTACCCTTTTAGTGGTCATATCCTGAAAACTAGCGGGCACGAATTAGGAGAAAGACCTAATAGAGTTAAACTCTATGGCACGACCTAGAGAATGAAGAAGGGAAGTTTCCTAAACTTCCAATAGCCTCATATTCACAAATGTGGCACACTTCACACTTATGAAGAAGACTCTACTAGACGTGGTTTGAGACATCCTAGAGCCATTATAAAGCTTGTGCTTTGATACCAAGTTTGTCACAACCCAGGGGTAACCCTTAGATGTAACAAGGCACATAGAACCCTGAAAGGCTCCATGTATGCCACTTAGTATATCACAACATAAGATAATAGAAATGCTGCAAAAAAATTTAAAACTTTTTCCATACAATCGAAGTCTTTTATAAAAGCAAGCAGAAGTCTAAAACACTTTGCCTCAAACCATCTAATACAACTTGAATAAATCTTTGGGACACAGCCCACACAAAAGTCTAAAACATAAAACATAGGCATAAATGAAAGGTGATCAAATCCTCGATGCTATGAGGACTCACCAAGTCTTCAACTCCTTACTCTACTAGAAACCTAGCCACGAGAATGGAAATCAATATCGCCGGACCCTACATTTGATAAGAATGTAGGCAAGAGTATGCATTAGTACAAAATGTACTAAATATGATAGCTAGCATAACATCATAAGAGCATAACATAAGTGTTAGTCAACATAAGACATAAGCATGATCTCCAACATAGACATAATATAAGCATTAGTCAACATAAGGCATAATCCATAAACATAGGAGATACATCATATTCATAAGCATATCAATTACTTAGATCTTCATAACATAAGAGAACTACTTCTAAAGTAACCTCAAGTCATACTTATGCAATGCATGGAAAAGATCCCATGATCCCACCCATGTTAAGCAAGTCACTTTAGGTTCTCATTCACATTTATCATCTTTTGATCTCATCCTTAGCTTATTTCTCATAGACAAGGGAACATTCACCTTTAGTCACACATGTATTGGAAGGGCCTATCAAGCTACAATCCAAACTAGGCGTACATCATAAGCATAAGTCATAAGCACATTCATTACATAGACCATCATAACATAAGAGAACATACCATGAATACCCTCAAAGCATACTTGTGCAATGCATGAATAAGACCTCATAATCCCACCCATGCTAAGTAAAGCTTTTTGAGTAACCATAGTTCATAATTCATATTCTTGTTGTGGAAATTAGCCTGAACCGACATTGACCATGTGAGATTAACATGGAATCCAGTGTCTACCACACACCGAAAAGGGGTTGTCCTACTTGCCTAAGGTAGAACCATACTCTTAGCTTAGGTGAATCCATTAGTTAAGTAACCTACGGAGGCATAGTTTATTGAATAAGGGGATTGCTACTAGAAACCTGACATCTACTATCGTGAGGGCTTCCATCCCACGCGATTGCTTCTAGGAACCCGACCTCTACTAACATGAGGGCTCCCATCTCAAGAGATTACTACTAGAAACCCTGACTCTACTAATGTGAATGCTTCCATCTCATATCAATATCCACTGGGTGCTAAGCATAATTCCCATTTGAGTTCATATTAAGTCTTGACTTAAGTTCATATTTATGGAAGCATGTCTTTACACTCAATCCAACATAACTCGTACTATAGCTTATTAGATCATGCGTGAGAATAACCTTTCATCATCCTTGTCTTCATATAGATTCATTAGGTGAGACTAGTTTTCCAACCTTAGAATCATCATATTGTGAGAAACCATTCACATCATATCATATTCATACATAGGTGTGTATATGACAATATCCTTTCAACAACAAAAAACAAGGTCATAATCATAATCACTTTACTCGCAAAGTGTTCCAAAAGCATATACATAACCTTCGTAAGACATGCATAATACCATATCTTTCCCTTTAAAGGATCAAAGCTCATATTAAGTCAACACATCTAGAATGACTACATTAGACATGGATATTATCACAATTCAAGTAATGAATTCACTACATGCATGATCTTATATACTCATGAAATAGGTCATGTGGGTAAAGTCCTTTTACAATCACACTATATATAATTCAACATACATAATAGCTTTAATCTCAAAGCCCTAACATTCCTAGTTCATTCATATTAGCTTTTGCCTTTAAGGGCCTAAAGATCATCATTCATACTACAAGCCTTACTCTCAAGCAATACTTTGCATGGTCATCATATATGCCAAATGCTCAAGACAATCTAACCACATGCTTCATTCTTAAGCAATTCTAGTCATATATCATCATATAAACTCAATCTCAACACTACTAATCATGATTCATCATATGAACCCTAATCTAATCATTTCATGTCTACAAGTTTTACTTTTAAGCAATTTGTATCTAGGTGTTCTAATCTGAAGCAATTCATAAACAAATTCATCAATCTTAGAAGGTCACATCTATGTCCTCAATTTCCCCTTTTATGGCATAAAACCAAACTATATCAATTTCACCATAGAACCTTAGGTTAATCGAGATTGCATGTATAATCATACTAAAAACATGTAGTTACATCATAACCCATCATAAACAACCATTATCCACTCAATTGGATCAATTTACAATAATACCCACAATATAGGAAGAAACCTTAACTAGAATTGGGGAATCATCTTAACAATTGGGGGAAACATGGGGGCTTCATGTATGAAAGATATGCATGAATGAATAAGCCATCATATCATGAATACAAAGCCCTTATAAAACTTGGAATATTGGAAGAATTTGACCTAGCTTTATTCTCTTCTTATTCTTCTTTGAGTTTTCTAGAGAGAGAATTTTTTGAGAGGGAATTAGGTTCTTTTTGGTGGGTTTTGAAATAATGATTTGGAATATCTTAATTAAGGGTCTAAAGTCTTTATATAAATGGTCTAAGTAAGGTTAAAATGACACCACTTAACCCCAAATTAATTCCAGAAAGTTCCACTAAGTCTTCACTTAACCTTCTAATGACCAACACTGCCTCACCCACGAGACCACGCCGACCGGCCGTGGGTGAACCCATGGGACGTGTTGTTCAATCGTGGGTGGTGGTCTGTAACATTGTTTCTGGGACCCTGACCCACGACCCTTACCCACGGGGCGTGGGTCCCTTCGTAGGTGGATTGTTTTAGGGAATAATTTTGGGTCCTCCTCAAGGACCCTTGGTTGGTCTTTCGGGGGTCGTACCTTGACGTTCTAACTTGAAACTCTTCATTTTAAGTACGAGGAGTTATGCCTATGACTCTAACCCTCACGTCAAGCTCTAGTTTAGACTATTAGTTTTCAGAGTGTTACAAGTAGAAGGAAAAATAGGATGATATCGGGACATCATATCAGCCTCGGCCTCCGAAGTATCACCCTCAACTAAATAATTCCTCCATAACACCTTCACAGAAGAAACTTCCCTATCCTTTAATTTCTTAACTTGCCGGTCTAAGATCTAAATTGGTACTTCTTCACAAGAGAGATTCTCATTAACTCCCAACCCTTCTAAGGGAACTATAGATGTCGGAGTTGCAACACACTTCTTTAACATAGAGACATGGAAAATCGAATGCACCAATGCTAACTCATTAGGGACCTCAAGGTCATAAGCAACCTTACCAACATGTCTGAAGATCTAATATGGGCCTAAAAAACAAGGACAAAGCTTCCCTTACTTCCCAAACCTCATTACACCAAATCTTGAACATTATGAATACACAACGACCTTGATATCTAAGCATATCATCTTCCCCTTGGGAGAAATCCTCAATAGACTTTCTAAGTACCGCTTCTTCCAATTCAACTAAGGTCGAATCAAGATATTACTTAACTTTCAAATCAATAAAAGACAATTCTAAACCATGGTGAACTATACCACTTAACAAATTCATACATGCCGCCAGGGCATTAGTCAAGCCAAATGATATCACCAAAAACTCATAATTACCATATCGGGTTCTAAAAGTTGTTATCGAGAAATCATCATCCTTCACCCTCGATTGGTGGTAACCTGACCTAAGGTCAACCTAAAAAAAGTAACTAGCTTCTTAGAGTTGGTCAACACTAAAGTTTATTTCCCTCACCCTAACTAGGTGGTAAATGCAACCCTTAGCCATCATCCTTCTAGCTTTCATATTAGAAACAAACTGATCTCTAGGCATATAATTTCCCCCTTCCACTCTAGGATAGGCTTATTAGGGAACTCAAACTTGACTACACGAGTTTTACAATCATTAGAAACATAACAAGACTGCAGCTAATCCATATCGAGGATAACATTAAAGTCTAGTATATCAAGTCTATCAAGTCACATACCCATAATTGGCGTCACAAAAGACAAGGTAGCACCGGGATCTAATAAAGAATAAATATCAAGTTGGAAAACTTTCAATATACCGGTAACCATATCTGGAGAACACTCATGTTCACCTTCTAGCTTGGAGAGCATAGAACCTATTTTGTTTGGAGCATTCACACCTTAACCACTAGGAGGAGCTTGCTTGCCATCTCTTCCCTTAGCCCTAATCATTGGACAATCCCTCATTTTGTGACCACTTTCACCAAAATTGAAGCAACCCTCTGTGCCGGCTAAACACTTACCCTCGTACCTGTTTTCACACCTAGCACAAGTAGGAAATAGGGATCAACTACTAATTCCCTGCGATTTAGGGTTAGACACCCTATCTTCATTATACCTTGGAGCATTGGAAGAACCTTGTCCGGAAAACCCTTTTCTATACCTAGGATGACCATGTCCATCGGACCTTGCATGAGAGAAATTAACATCATCAATTCTAGACCTCTTTTTCTCTCTAGATCTCTCTTTAAGTTTCTCCTTTTCAATCTGTTGGGCATGAACCATAAGACGAGAAATATCCATATCATGAACAAACAAAGCAATACGGTATTATTTCACCACTAAATTGGACACTCTTGAAACAAACTTACTCACTCTCGACCTAGGGTCGACTACTATAGATGGAGTATACTTCGATAACTGAGTGAACCTCAAAACATATCCCATAACACTCATATTTCCTTGGCAAAGATTAATAAACTAAAACACATTAGCCTCTCTCATATCAAGAGGGAAAAACTTATCAAGAAAAGTATTTTTGAACCTTTCCCACTCTATGGGGCTACTGACCTTGCATCTTTCCATTAGTTGCACCAAATTTGAGCAACCCCCTTGAGTTGATAAGCGGCTAACTCTACCTTTTCGCTGGAGTCACTCCCATAATGTCCAACACCGTATAGACCTCATTTATGAACTCTTGAGGATCTTCCGCAACCTTAGAACCAGAAAATTCTGGAGGGTTCATCCTTGTAAACTCCCTCACTCTAGAACCCACCGTACCAACATTTGGATTCACGGGGACTACAACCTCCTTATTGGCTTGGTCCATCATAGCTTGAGCCAATACTTGAAAAGCTGTCCTAAATTCCACATTTGTCACATTCTCAACCATAGGGTCGACCAGAGCTTGAAGAGGAGCTTCTTGATCCACATTGTCTTCTTTATTCCTTCTAGCATGAGCCCTTGTAGTAGTCATATCCTGAAGACCATCGGGTAAGGATTAAGAGAAATACCTTATAGAGTTAAACTCTATCGCAAGACCTAGAGTGAAGAAGAAGTGAAGTTTCCTAAGCATCTAGTAGCCTCTTATTCATAAATGTGGCGCACTTCACACTTACGAACAAGACTCTACTTGACATGGTTTTGAGACATCCTAGAACCATTCTAACCCTTGTGCTCTGATTACCAAGTTTGTCACGACCCAGGGGTACCCCCTAGATATGACAAGGAGTACATGACCCTGAGAGGACTCATACAATCCACTTAGCTTTCATAACACAAGATAATAGAAATGAGCGTAAATTTAAAACTTTTTTCAACATGATCAATTTTTTTTATAAAACGAAGCGAAAGTCTAATACATTTTTCTCATCCCATCTAAAATAAGAATGTCTTTGGGACACAACCCATACAATAGTTCAAAACATAAAATGAAAGAAAATAAGGAAATGGTGATCGAATCCTCGAATGCTACGAGGACTCACCAATCCTCAAATCTTGCTCTACTATGATCCTAGTCATGGGGATGAGAGTCGATATCGCCAGACCCTACATTGGATAAGAAATGTAGGGAAGAGTATGCGTTAGTAAAAACATGTACTAAATATAATAGCCTTCATAAACATCAACATAAGCATAAAAGATATCAACATAAGTCATAAGCATAATCAATGCACATAAATCATCATATTATAAGAGGAACACTTCTTGAAGTAACCTTAGCTTATCCTTAGTCAAGACTTGGGTCATCTACCTCTAGATATATATATCATGGAACGCAACTCAAGAAAAAATCCAAGATAATCATTTATCATACTAGTAAATCTCATATTCAAACATATTTATGATACTTCCTTGAAGTAACCTTTTTCATCATAACAATGCAAAGTTAATTGAGGAATAGTCAATCCTTAGTTATTCTTACTATTCATGGAAGGCATATCCTCTTACCAATCCAAGATAAGTCATTATCCATGGAAGAGTACTACTTTACTAATCAAAGCTACCATGAAGAAGTACCTCATCATGCTATCCCAAGCTACCATGAATGGTTACTATTTACCAAATCAAGCTACCATGGAAAAGCACCTCATTATGCTAGTCAAGGTATCATGGAAAACACCTTATCATGCTAGTCCAAGCTATCATGGAAAGCACCTTATCATGCTAGTCCAAGCTATCCATGAAATGGTACTATTTCTCAATCCAAGCTATCATGAAATGGTATGGTCTTATCAAGTCAAGCTACCATGAAATGCACCTTATCATGCTAGTCCAAGCTATCCATGGAAGGGTACTATTTCTCAATCCAAGGTACCATCAGTTCTACTAATCCAAGCTACCATGAAATGGTCTTGTCTTAACAAGTCGAGGTATCCATGAAAGAAGCATCTCATTATGGTAATCCAAGCTAAGTCTTATCTATAATAGTTCATAAATTCTTTGATTCATTTTAGGTGAGCAAGCCTTTCAACCTAGAATCATTCTATGTGAGAAAACCTTTCACATTCATACGATCATACATTCATAGAGTAAATCATGTGGGTTAATCTTTCCATAACAATTGTATCTACTAATCAACATTCATTATAAAAGTTTTACTCTTAAAGCCCTACTAATCATAATTCATGTCTATATAATTCATTCTCAAGAAATTCATATCTATATGCTTCACTCTTAAGAAATTTATAATGTACCATATCAATCCTATGTGAATACATCTAAATCCTCAAGTTCCCCTTTCTTGGAGTAAAACCCATATATATCAAATTCATCTTAGAATCATGGGTTAGGAATGGGTACATGTAAATTCATTCTAAAATCATTTAATCTACTCAATTCAAGCATAAACAATCAAAGTCTACTCACTTGGATTAACATTAATCAATACCCACAACATTGGAAGAAACCCAGACTCAATTTAAGAAATTCTACTTCTCAATTGGGGAAATCATAGGGGCTCCATGGATGAAAGGATTCCATGGATGAAAATCCATCATACCTTGATAAAAAATCCCACAAATTCTTGAGGATTAGAGACTTAACCTTGATTCTAGCTTGAACTCTTTCTACTTCTTCAAGTTTTAGAGAGAGAAATATTTGAGAGGAAGAACTTGGGAGTTGTTTTGGGGTTTTGGAAATAATGACATGAATAGGTGAGTTCAAGGGTTAAAATCACTTATATATGGGACTTAGGTTTGGGTAAAATGACCTAGCATTAATCTAATTAAAACTAGAAAGACCCATTTACCCCTCAACTTAACTGTGAACTGCCCTTTACCACGTGAGGCTCCATGAGCCATGGTGCCTACTACAAGCTGTATTCCCCATCGTGGTCATGGACCAGAGGCTTGAAAGCCACCCCTTTACCCCTAGAAATCTATCTCATGTTCACGACCACTCCCACGGTCCTTTAAGGCCTTTACGAGCCGTCTAGTGGCTCGTGGGAGTGTCTCTTGTTTGGGCATCCTTAGCTAGATATTGCCTAGCCCTCCATGAGTGCCACCACAACCTGTGGTCCTAAGCACAAGGCATCATGGTGGTCGTGGGAAGTGAGGCAGTCTTAATTGTCTACTGCTTAAGGTTTACGGGCACCACCATGACCCGTGGTGCCCTTCACGACTCGTGGGGATTTTCATGAAGGGTGACAAGGCTAAATCTTTGGTATGTAACCTCATCCTTGAACCCTTACTTAGTCTACCAATTTCCGAGGTGTTACAATTCAATAAGTGAGGATGAGAACATCGATCATTTGAGGATTGTGTTGCAAATTCTCAAGGAGCATCAACTCTTTGCAATGTTTAACAAATGTGAGTTTTGGCTAAGTGTGTGGCTTTTCTTGGTCACATTGTTTGTTGTAAGGGTATTCAGGTAGATCCGAAGAAGACGGATACGATCAAGATTTGGCCTAGACCTCTATCCCCTTTGGACATTAGAAGTTTCTTGGGTTTGGCTGGTTATTACAGAAGGTTTTTTGAGTGGTTTTCATCCGGTGGTTCTCCATTGACAACATTGACTCAAAACAAAGCTAAGTTCATATATGGTTCGAATCTTGTGAAAAGAGTTTTTAAGAATTGAAGTTTAACATCCCCTATCCGAAATAGGTCAAATTGCAGCTTTCTATGTGTTGTAGTAGTCAAACCACGCTGGCCACCCACGGCCCGTAGAAGGGACCACGAACCGTAGGTGTGGTCCGTTGTTGGCCTTCTTAGAAGTAGTCTGAGGGCCAAGAGCCACGACCATACCAACAAACCATTGGTCTGACCATGGTCCATGGTTCGAAGCCACAAAACCCAGTCTCTGATGACAAATGACAGTCCACTAGGACGGGCCGTAGGTCAGACCGTTGACTGGGGTCTGTTGGTGGTCAGCTGACAGTTATTTTTAGGGTTAGTTTGGTCTTTTTCTAATTAGTTAGTTCCTATACTATGTCATTTTGCCTATGTTTGGGACCAATATATAAGTCATTTTACCCCTAAATTCACCCTATTCTTCCAAATTCACAAAAGAAGATCTCTCAAATAATTCTCTCTCTAGAACATGAAGAAGAAGAATGATTCATCAAGGGTTTCAAGCTAAGGTCTCAATTCCTCCATTGAAGGCTAGCAATTAGATTCAAGGTATGATAGTTTTCATTCATGGATTCCTTTCATCCATAGAGTTCCCAAATTCTTCTATTTCAAAAGGTAAAATTCCCCAATTGAGTTAGGGTTTTCTTTAATTACCATGGGTTCTTTTCATTATGGATTTCAATGATTCAATTATAATCTTATAACCATGAATTGATTATTTACCATTTTTTTTTTGATGATTTCCTCATGAACCCATGTAATCCCCATGTTTTCAAGTTATGAATCATATGAAGTGGGATTTTGATCTTCAAGGAAGAGTTTTATGAAATTAAGCATGTATTGCAAGCTTTACATGAATTTATGATGCAATCCTTATATAACATATGTGTTCTACGTATTGAAGATTGAAAGTAGGTTGTTTACCTCAAGAGGTAAATTATGGATTTATGCATTATCTTACGAAATCTATGCAATGTTTTACAGGTGCTTCAAAGTACCAATGTTGTTATTGTTGTTGTGGTTGTGTTGTTGAAAGGATATTATCATAAACACATACTAGCATGATGTGAAAGATTTTCTCACATATAAAGGATTCTTAGGTTTAAAGGCTTTCTCACCTAATTGAATCAAAGAGTAAGAGATATCCTAATGAACTAGCTTTGGATTGGTTGTTCAAGGACATGTTTCCATGAATCATGAGTTAAGTCAAGACTTAATAACTATTATGTGGGATTTATGCTTAGCACCGAGTGGATATTGATAGTGAGATGGAAGCTCTTCCGTAGTAGAGGCCAGGTTTCTGGAATCAATCTCTTGAGATGGAAGTTGTCCCATAGTAGAGGTCGGGTTTCTAGTAGCAGTCCTTATCCCTTAACTATGTGCCCCCATAGATTTATTAGCTAGTAGATCCATTTAAGCTAGAAGTTAATGGTCCTTACCTTGGCAAGCATGACAACCCTTTTCGGTGTGGGAGACACCGGGGAATCATGTTATAGCTCATATGGTCTCTATGTAGGTTAAGGATAATTCCCCGCATTAATTATGAATTAAGGTTACTCAAGGAGTATCTCATATTTGTTTCAAAGGATTTATGAAATGAGCTTGCATTTGACCATGTTTTTATGAAGTATGTTTTCTAACCTTCTTATATCATGTTTTAACTTGGTAAATTGCATGTCATAAAATGATATTTCCCTTTTTGCATGTTTTAAATGTTCTGTGCATGGCTATCATACTTGGTACATTATTTGTGCTAACGCATACTCTTGCCTACATTTCCTCAAATGTTGGGTCCGACAGATAGGGCCATGATTTTAGTGGCTAGTGGTTGATTCGAGATATTTTTGAGCTTTGGTGAGTCCTTATGCTTCAAGGATGGAGGTTATTGTTTTCAGTTTCTTTCATGTATTTCTTTTGGACATGATGTATGGGATAGGCTCAATTTCATTCTAATGTATTAGATTGCTATGATGAGACATGAGTTTAGACTTCCTCTTTCTTTATAAAAGTTTTTGGACTTGAAATATTATTTTTACTCTTATTGTTCTATTTCTTATGTTAAAGGAATTAAATTGGCTTGTATGGAATCCTTCGGGTTCTATACATCATGTTACATCTAGGGGGTACCCCTGGGTTGTGACAAACTTGGTAATTAGAGCACAAGGTTTAGAAAGGTCCTAGGATGTTTTGTAAGACACATCTAGTAGAGTCTTGTTCATAAGTGTGAAGCGCGCCACATTTATGAATAAGAGACTACATGATGTTTAGGAAACTCCACTTCTTTCATTAGTCTTAAGTCATGCAATAAAGTCTAACTCTATAAAATCTCTCTCCTAATCCTTATCCTATGTTCTTCATGATATGTCTACTCGAAGGGATTACACTATAAGAAATGTGAGGGAGAATGCTGTCACGCCCCGAGCCTACACTCTGGGCGGGACCAGCACCTGGAGACCATTGCTGGCCCCAGGCGAACCCTTGGCCTGGCTTTCTTAACTCAGCGGAAACCTAACCCAACAGAATGACTCAACGTCATGCAAAGACATAAACAATTTAACTAATAAAATATGGCCCAAAGGGCAACTCGAGCCTCAAGAATAGAATATTTACATATATATATATATATATATATACATATACATATACATGGATGAGAGACTCAAAACTAACTGACTGACTGACTGTCTGACTGTCTATTGAAGCCTCTAATATACTGAGATGGATGTGGGGACAGACCCCGCAACATCTTAATAGAACAAAACTAAGTACACAAAATAATTGAGTCCTCCGGAATGCAAGGAGGCTCACCACAGACTCTGGAGTGCTCAGCTGGATCAACGACGTGCAGGATGCTGATCCGGGGTACCTGTATCTGCATCATAAGACGATGCAGGCCAACTGGCATCAGTACATGGAATGTACGAATATGTGAGCTGGAAAAGCTGAACCTCAACTTAAGCTTGAAAGGAGAACAAGAGATCACTTACCTTGACTCTGAACGACTCATATACATAACTGGACTCAAAGTAAAGCAATAAGACACGAGCCACACATATAAAGCTTGTAATAGAATGTAAACATCTTAGATCGTTAAGGATAAAATGACAACAAACTCCACTTTTCTTTTATAAACATAAAACAGCTTTTGTGGGAGGTTCTTTAACCGACAACCACCACTACGAGCCTTAGTGATGATACAACGTTTTACCTCACGTTGCCAAAGGACCATCCTATACCTTGCCATCGATATAGGACCTTACTTTTGCTTAGTGGATCCACTAGCCTAATCTTGCGTGATCATCTAAAAAGAATGATACGACAAGTCCTATGTTGGCGCATGGTTCTTAGGGAGAGTTGAGTTAATATGCACTCGTGTCCCCCAATTCGGTGCTCAATACTACTCCCAAAATTATTTTGGCTCATGCTTTTAAAATAACTTCTTTCTTTGATTGAGATAATTACTCAAAACTTTAGCCCAAAGGCTCCTTTGGGGAAAGAAAACATGATTCCCTTCTTATTCAAATATAATAGCATTTACGACCTCTTTTGGGAATACTTAGTTCCCTAATAGCTTTCTCTTTTTTTTTTGAAGAGAATTCAACTTTAAACTCATGACTTAGCTTGAAACTAAGACTCTTACTCGACTTGAAACTTCACTTGACTTGGAACTATCTTTCCTTGAATCGGAATTATGAATTCAAGGTGTTCGATCACATGTTATGGAAGGATTCTTGAACGCTTAGACGCACTTTGGAACGTCGAAAACAACTATAAAACATAGGTGAATTACTTTGGAACATGCATGAGAAAGTGAGAAAAGAAGAGGGGAAACTTGGCTGAGACTTCAGATTTCTGGTGACACAGATGGGACTTACGGTCGCCATCGACAGACCGTAGATGGACTTACGGTCCATAGATTTCGTCAGAGATTTTCCCCAGAATTCATTTAAGAAAAAGACTAAGTGTTGACCTACGGTCCTGACTTACGGTCCTTGGATCGAGCTACGGACCGTAGGTCGGACCCGTAGATCGGCGCCCCAAAAACCAACTTCTGTCTTGATCGACGGTTGACCAGTACGGACCGTCGATTGATCTACGGTCCGTAGGTCATGCCCGTAGATGGGGATCGACAGCCCAGATATTTGCTGCGAAAAGATGTGAATCAACCTCCAATGGTCATAACTCTTAGAATCATAATTCCCTCAACATACAATAGGTTTCAACTACACAATCCACAACATCAACAACAACTAACAACTTCACCAACTTCACCAACTTTAACAACTTCAACAACTATTCCAATCTTTTCTCAATCATATAATAAACTAGGTGTGTGTGGGGGAAAGAATCAACCCACACGAAAAACTCACATACCTTAGATAGGGATCACCCCCGACGAAAGTCCACACGATCTTGACTAAGCTCCTCTTTCTTCTTTTCTTCTTCTTCTCCTTCTCCTCTTCTTCACTCTCAAAAGCCCTAACTCTTTCTATTTCAAAAAGGGACAAAAAAAAATCCAAAGATCATCCTAATACAACAATATGAGCTCAAAAGAATTGGCTAGGGAAAAGACTAAAATGCCCTTAATGGTTCCCGGACGGATCTCCTTGTCAACTGCCCAACTTTCAAAGGTCATAACTCCCTCATACGAACTCGGAATCGAGCAAACTCGGTGGCGTTGGAAAGGTCGTTCCACGAACTTTGCAACCATAACTGGAATTCCACCTAACTCATCCTGAGCTAGAATTTGTGGCTGTTCAAAGTTGGCCAAAATTTCACATTTTCCATACTTAGCCAAAATTTCCAAAACTTTAAATTCTTTCCAAAAAATGAAAATTTCCAATTCTAAGCCTCTTCAATTATTTCGCATTGCCGGATGTTCCAATATCTCCCCCTTGGGAACATTCGTCCTCGAATGAGGTTACTTTTACAAAACTAAGGGTGTAACATCAAACTCAAACACCCAACGAGCAATAATGCAAACAACAACAACAACAACAACATCCCCATTATATATTAAAGAGCACTAAGAAGGAAATTAATACCTTAATCCGCATTCCCTCCGGATTCAAAAAGATGAGGATATCTCTTCTTCATGTCTTCTTTGGCTTCCCAAGTGGCTTCCTCAACAAATTGGTTCCTCCAAAGGACCTTGACTGATGCCACATCTTTCGTTCTCAACCTACGAACTTGGTGATCTAAAATCTGAACCGGCACCTCCTCATAAGATAAGTTATCCTTGATCTTAACACTTTCAGTCGGTAGGATCAATGAAGGATCACCTATGCACTTTTTCAACATAGAGATGTGAAATACCGGATGGACCGCTGCTAGCTCTTGTGGTAGCTCTAATTCGTAAGCCACACTGCCGACCCTCTGGACTATGCGATAAGGTCCTATATACCGGGGACTAAGTTTCCCCTTCTTACCAAACCTCATAACCCCCTTCATGGGTGAAACCTTCAAATATACCCAATCATCTACTTCAAACTCTAACGCCCTTCTCCTAACATCAGTGTAGGATTTCTGGCGACTCGGTGCCGTTTTCAACCTCTCTTGAATCACTTTCACCTTCTCCATAGCTTGGTGAACTAAATCTGGTCCTATCAACCGTGCTTCACCAACTTCGAACCATCCAATAGGAGATCTACATCTTCTCCCATATAGAGCTTCGTATGGAGCCATCTGGATGCTAGAATGATAACTGTTGTTGTAGGCAAACTCAATGAGAGGTAGGTGATCATCCCAGTTGCCTTTGAAATCGATCACACAAGCTCTCAACATATCTTCTAAGGTCTGAATAGTGCGCTCTGCTTGCCTATCAGTCTGAGGATGAAATGCAGTACTTAAGCTCACCTTTGAACCCAAACCCTTCTGAAAAGATTTCCAGAACTGTGCAGTAAACTGTGCGCCTCTATCTGAAATAATGGAGATTGGCACTCCATGAAGTCTCACTATCTCTTGAATGTACAACTTGGCATAATCTTCTGCCGAAAGGGTAGTCTTTACCGGTAGAAAATGGGCTGACTTTGTCATTCTGTCGACAATCACCCAAATAGAATCATGCTGTCTGCGAGACCTTGGCAACCCTGTTAAGAAATCCATATTGATCATCTCCCACTTCCATTCCGGAAGCTCTATATTTGAGCCAAACCACCGGGCCTTTGGTGTTCAACTTTCACTTGTTGGCAATTTGGACACTTGGCAACGAACTCAGCAATGCCCTTCTTCATGCCATTCCACCAATAAAATTCTCTCAAGTCACGGTACATCTTCGTGGAACCCGGATGAACGAAATATCTGGAGCTATGAGCTTCCTTCATAACCCTTTCTTGGAGTCCATCTACCATAGGTACACACAATCTACTTTGATATCTCAAAACGCCATCTCCCCCTTGTTCAAATGCTAATACACTTTGCTTTTGAACATTTGCCTTCAACTCAAGTAAAATGGGATCTTGATCTTGCTTCTCTTTCACTTCTGACATCAACGATGACTCGGCCTTGCTCGTCACCGCAATTCCTCCTTCTGCAGAATCTGTAAATCTGACTCCCAGATATGCCAGTCTGTGCACATCTTTTGCCAACTCTCTCCTTCCTTCTTCAATATGGGTGGTGCTACCCATAGACAACCTGCTCAAAGAATCAGCAACAACATTAGCCTTACCTGGGTGGTAAAGAATACTCAGGTCATAATCCTTGAGTAACTCTAACCACCTCCTCTGTCTGAGATTAAGCTCTTTCTGAGTAAGCACATATTGAAGGCTTTTGTGATCAGTGAATATGTCGACATGCACACCATACAAGTAGTGACGCCATAACTTCAAAGCAAATACTACAGCAGCTAGCTCTAAGTCATGGGTTGGGTAGTTCTTCTCATGAACCTTCAACTGTCTGGAGGCATAAGCGATAACTTTGCCATTCTGCATTAAGACACAACCCAAACCAACTCTAGATGCATCACAATACACCATAAAACCTTGAGTACCTTCTGGTAGCGTCAAAACTGGAGCTATAATCAATCTCTTCTTCAATTCCTGAAAGCTTTTCTCACAAGCTTCAGACCATTGAAATTTCGCGGCCTTCTGAGTCAACTTTGTCAAAGGAGATGCAATAGACGAGAACCCCTCAACAAACCTTCTATAATAGCCAGCTAAACCCAAGAAACTCCTAATTTCAGTTGGAGATGTGGGTCTAGGCCAATTCTGCACTGCCTCAATTTTCCGAGTATCAACTTTAATTCCATCACCGGACACAATATGACCTAGGAACGCCACAGACTTAAGCCAAAACTCACACTTAGAGAACTTGGCATACAACCCCTTGTCTTTCAAAGTCTGAAGAACTATTCTAAGATGGTTAGCATGATCTCCTCATTTCTTGAATAGATTAGTATGTCATCAATAAAGATGATAACAAACATATCTAAATAAGGTCTGAAGACTCTATTCATCAGGTCCATGAAAGTAGCCGGCGCATTGGTCAAACCAAAAGACATGACTAAAAACTCATAATGACCGTATCTGGTTCTGAAAGTTGTCTTTGGAATATCACATTCCCTTACTCTTAACTGGTGATAACCTGATCTGAGGTCAATCTTCGAAAAACAGGTGGCACCCTGAAGCTGATCGAAAAGATCATCAATCCTCGGAAGAGGGTACTTATTCTTGATGGTAACCTTATTCAACTGGCGGTAATCTATACACATCCTAAGGGAACCATCTTTCTTCCTCACAAACAAAACTGGAGCACCCCAAGGTGAGACACTCGGTCTAATGAAACCCTTCTCTAGAAGATCTTTCAACTGCTCTTTCAACTCTTTCAACTCTGCTGGTGCCATTCTATAAGGCGGAATAGAGATAGGACGAGTATCTGGTATGAGATCTATGCCGAAATCTATTTCTCTCTCGGGAGGAATTCCGGGTAGATCATCAGGAAAAACTTCTAGAAACTCTCTTACTATAGGAACTGACTGGAAATGAGGTATCTCAACACTAGAGTCATGAACTCGGACTAAGTGATAGATACAATCCTTCGAAACTAACTTTCTTGCCTTAAGGTACGAAATAAAACGACCCTTAGGCACTGCTGAACTGCTACTCCACTCTATGACTGGCTCATTCGGAAACTGAAACTTGACGGTTCGAGTTCTACAGTCTAATGATGCATAACAGGCATAAAGTCAATCCATACCTAGAATGACATCAAAATCTACCATATCTAACTCAACCAAATCAACCTTGGTGTTCTTGTGACTGATGGAAACAGGACAATCACGATAGACTCTTTCCGCTAGAATAGACTCCCCAACAGGTGTAGAAACACAAAAGGGTTCACAAAGTCTTTCAGGAAGAACCTCAAACTTATTCGCAACATAAGGAGTTACGAAAGATAAACTTGCTCCTGGATCTAACAAAGCATATACATAAAAAGCAAAAACTTTGATCATACCAGTGACAACATTCGGAGAGTTCTCTTGCTCATGGCGACTGGTGATAGCATAAAGGCGATTTGCTCCTCCACCGGTACTAGAAGTAGCTCCTCTAGGTGCCATCCTGTCTGGGGGAGCAACTGATGAAGATTGGGTCCTACTACCCAAACTTCCACTACCTTGATTATTCTTAGGGCACTCCTTCACGAAGTGACCCTCTTGCCCACACTTAAAACATCCTGTCTGGCCATCACGACATTTGCCTGGGTGGGTTCTACCACACCTAGCACATGCAGGAAACAAACTGCTTCTTTGTGCCACACTACCTGAGGACTGTACTAGTCTAGCCTTGAAGTCCTTCGAATTCTGGCCATTATGACCACCTCTGTACCTTGATGCGGGTGCGCTAACAGATGATGGAGCAGGTCCCTTTTGCCTTTCTTGGAAGGACGGACGATTCACATTACCTTTCTGCTGCCCAGGCTCATTACCGGTCTTGGCTCTCTTACTCCTGAACTCTTCCCTATTGTCACGACCCGAGAGTACCCCCTAGTCGTAACATGGCGTATTCGACCCCGAAGGGGCCTTATACGAGCCACATAGTCATTCATTGCATTCAATAATGAAAATAGTGCGAAATAAAAAAAAAAACTTATTTACATCCACACATTTAAACTTCTTAAAACAACTTTAAAAACACACAGCGGAAGTCTAAGTCTCACATGGCCATCTTAGACACAGTCGCAAAACATAAGTAGGGACACGACCATTTACAATCAAAAGAAGTCTATTAAGTCTATTACATGAACAAAAGGACTTAAAAGTCTTATCCTCGAATCCATGAGGACATACCAAGTCTTGGAGGAAAGCAATCCAACACTTCAAACTAGCTAGGAGTGATCACTTGCCGGAACCTACACTTATAGAAAATAGAGAAATATGGAATTAGCACAATTAAGTACTAAGTATGATGACCATGCAAAACATGCTTTAAAAAGGGACATTTTAGTTAGAAACCATGCATTTTGCCACCTTTTTGAAATATCATGAACAATAGTATAAAAGACATACAAGACAAGCATAACATCAAGTAAGTCATAATATCACTTTTAAACACTATCAACATGAAAACCTTTACCTTGGACCTTCACCTCAAGAAACCCTTATGCTATACCTCGTGCAATGTATGGATGACGTCCCATACCACCATCCATACTAAGGCACCACATTTAGGTCACTTAAAGTAACTTATCATTCCTTCTTTCACCTTTGCACAATATTCATACATAAGAGGTATATCATTAATTAAGACATGACAAGGGAAAATAACTCATAATATAACCCAAGTATAGCATGCATCTCATATTAAACATTCGAGAGCCAACATTCTTTAATAACCTCATTTAGGGCACATTTGTGTCACATACATTAGGATTTAGAGAAACTCACTATGACCCTCTCCAAGCCTACTCGTGCAATGTATAGGTAGCATCCCATACTACTACCTACACTTTGTAGAGCTTATCAAGAAACCATAATAAAATCTCACATGATAGGAAGTAAGCCTTTAACCGACATAGACCATGAGAGCTTGTCATGGAATCCGGTGTCATAAGTCCCCACACCGTAAAGAGGTGGTCTACTTGCCTAAGGAAGACCGGTATATAGCTTAATGGATCCACTAGCTTCCTATGCGGGCACATAGTTTATGGGATAAGGTAGACGATCATTGAAACTCATGCCTAACTGTCGGGGGAGTTTCCATCTAACCAAATCCGCTCGGTGCTTAGCCTACATTCCCATAGAATAGTTCATTACTTTGACATCATCACACATGAAAGGGTGCCATAAGCCTATCGATTCAAGGTACATTATTTAACACATGAAAGGGTGCCATAAGCCTACCGATTCAAGGTACATTTAGGAAAGCTCATTAACTCCTCTTGAAAGGGTGCCATGGGCCTACCGATTCAAGTCTCATCATTAACCTTTATGGAAAGGTGCCATAGGCCTACCGAATCCAAGGTTCATTACTTATCATTAATGGAAGGGTGCCATTAGCCTACCGATCCAAGGTTCATTATAAGCATGTGTGGAAGGGTGCCATAAGCCTACCGATCCAAGGATTCAACAATCAACAATATAATCATTTATACAAGAAAATGATGCATAAGCCCTACCAATTCAAGGTATACTTTATATAGAAGAATCCTTCATATTATATCATCAACATTCATGAGTGTCATCAACACATCTCTGGATTTCCATACATCTCATAACTCAAACTTTAAAGCATCGATTCATCAATTCTCCATAGTTGGACATTTTGTCAAACACCTTGAAGGCATGTAATAGAATCAAAGAGCATGGAAAAATAGGGTAGTAATTATGCAACCAAACCAGTGAACAACCTACAACAACACCTTTACATTCATAATTAAACACCTCCACCATAAGTGGATCAAACCAAGCAAGAACAATTTTATCCCTAATATGAGATTAAGCCAACTTACCATCCTCCAAAGCCATAATAACCATTACTCAATTCCCAACAATTCTATCACCACAAGGTGATTCACCCATAATTTGCCCATAAGGCCACAATCCTCAATTCATCCATATACCAACAATTCATCAACATTAAATCATAGGCATTAAACCCACTTCATAAGCAAATTCAAGTCTTTTAATGAAAACATGGGTTCTTGAAGAAGTTTCATATAAAATCATCTTAAAATCATAAATACAACTTCAATTCACCAATATAATGACTTTGAAAACATTTTATCCATGAACCCATACCTAGAATAGAAAATAGAAATTTTGTTCTTTGAAGACTTTTGAAACCCTTTTTAATGGACTCCTTGAAGGAAAGATAATCAAGGATCAAGGGTCACCATACCTTTGCTATGATCCCCAAGAAAATTGATGAAGAAAGCCTTGAATCCAAGCCCTAGCTCCAAGTTCTTCTTCTTCTTAATGGAGGATTGTAGAGAGGGAAATGTTTTTAGGGATGAGAATTGGATTATGGTATCTAGGAAATAATATAAGTCCTTTGAAAAAAAGGGTCCAACACTTAGAAAAAATTTCAGGCGGGTGAACAGTAATGAACAGTAACATTAGCTACTGGAATTTGCATTTTCTGCCGGACAGACTTTACGAAAATGGGCATAACTTCTTCGTCCGAACTCCGAATGAGATGAAACGAAGTGCGTTAGGTAGCTAACTCAAAGGGCTTTCCATGGATATATTATGGCCACCCAAATAATTTGTGTGCTAGGAGATATGACCCTCCAAAGTAGACCCTCGAAAAAGGCTTCACTTGGAAATTTCGGATTTTGATACGGTTGCTCTAAAATTTGGGTTAGACCCATTTCCCACTCAATTTGACCCCCTAAACAAGAATATGAAGTCGGATTTTCGAAAAACGAAACGGATCTTTTAGTATACCGCTAAACAAGTTTCCGGTAACTTCCGAAGCACATTTTTAAGAACTTTTGGGTCAAATTCAAATATAATCATTTCATTAAGTTCTCGACTCCAAACTCACATGTGAGGCTCTAGTTTCACTCTATCATTTTCCGAGTCGTTACACCTATCCCTCAGCTTCTCTTCCTTAACCTGCTGTACATAGACCATTAATCTGGATATGTCCATGTCCCCGATAAGCATTGTAGCCCTACCTTCCTTACTTGACAACCGAGACAGCCCAGCAACAAACAAGCTCATTCTATTCCTCATGTCCGCAACCATCTCCGGAGCATAGCGGGAAAGTTGGGTGAACTTCAGACTGTATTCGCGAACACTCAAGGGCTCCTGCTTAAGTGTGAGGAACTCACGTACCTTAGCCTCTTTCAATTCTCGAGGAAAGAAATGCCCCAAGAAAGCTTCTTCAAAACAGGCCCAACTCGTAGGTGGTGTATTCTCAACTCTGCCCCATTTCCACTGGTCAAACCATGTTCTAGCAACATCCTTCAGCTGATACGCAGCTAGTTCAACCCGCTCAGTATCTGCCACATGCATCACATCAAAAATCTTCTTCAACTCCTCGATGAAATCCTCTGGATCCTCAGTAGTGCTCGAACCCATGAAACTTGGAGGATTCTTTCCCAAGAACTCACGAATCCTAGAAGTGTTAGCTCCCTCCTGTCGAGCTCCCCTTTGCTGACCAATCTGATTAGCTACAGCTTGACTCAACATTCTAATTGCCTCTCTGAACTCGGCATTAGAAACTTCCCCATGATCTTGCACTCTAGGTGCATCAGGTAGCTCTTGCTCATTAACATAGCGTCTGGGAAGACGCCCTCTGCCAACTCTTCGTGGAGGCATGACTATCTGAAACACGCGCAAGCACGGATTAGAGAGAAACTTTTTAGAGATCAACTCTAATGCACGAAATGAGTGTGAAAGAAATGAGAAATCTTCCTAAATGTTGCAGCCTCCCAATTATAGATGTGGCGCGCTTCACACCGATAACTAGGACTCTACAGACACGGCTTCATAGACTCCCTAGGACTCTTGAACTCTTTGCTCTGATACCAAGTTTGTCACGCCCCGAGCCTACACCCTGGGCGGGACCGGCACCTGGAGACCATTGCTGGCCCCAGGCGAACCCTTGGCCTGGCTTTCTTAACTCAGCGGAAACCTAACCCAACAGAATGACTCAATGTCATGCAAAGACATAAACAATTTAACTAATAAAATATGGCCCAAAGGGCAACTCGAGCCTCAAGAATAGAATATTTACATATATATATATATATATATATACATATACATGGATGAGAGACTCAAAACTAACTGACTGACTGACTGTCTGACTGTCTATTGAAGCCTCTAATATACTGAGATGGATGTGGGGACAGACCCCGCAATATCCTAATAGAACAAAACTAAGTACATAAAATAATTGAGTCCTCCGGAATGCAAGGAGGCTCACCACAGACTCTGGAGTGCTCAGCTGGATCAACGACGTGCAGGATGCTGATCCGGGGTACCTGTATCTGCATCATAAGACGATGCAGGCCAACTGGCATCAGTACATGGAATGTACGAATATGTGAGCTGGAAAAGCTGAACCACAACTTAAGCTTGAAAGGAGAACAAGAGATCACTTACCTTGACTCTGAATGACTCATATACATAACTGGACTCAAAGTAAAGCAATAAGACACGAGCCACACATATAAAGCTTGTAAAAGAATGTAAACATCTTAGATCGTTAAGGATAAAATGACAACAAACTCCACTTTTCTTTTATAAACATAAAACAGCTTTTGTGGGAGGTTCTTTAACCGACAACCACCACTACGAGCCTTAGTGATGATACAACGTTTTACCTCACGTTGCCAAAGGACCATCCTATACCTTGCCATCGATATAGGACCTTACTTTTGCTTAGTGGATCCACTAGCCTAATCTTGCGTGATCATCTAAAAAGAATGATACGACAAGTCCCATGTTGGCGCATGGTTCTTAGGGAGAGTTGAGTTAATATGCACTCGTGTCCCCCAATTCGGTGCTCAATACTACTCCCAAAATTACTTTGGCTCATGCTTTTAAAATAACTTCTTTCTTTGATTGAGATAATTACTCAAAACTTTAGCCCAAAGGCTCCTTTGGGGAAAGAAAACATGATTCCCTTCTTATTCAAATATAATAGCATTTACGACCTCTTTTGGGAATACTTAGTTCCCTAATAGCTTTCTCTTTTTTTTTTGAAGAGAATTCAACTTTAAACTCATGACTTAGCTTGAAACTAAGACTCTTACTCGACTTGAAACTTCACTTGACTTGGAACTATCTTTCCTTGAATCAGAATTATGAATTTAAGGTGTTCGATCACATGTTATGAAAGGATTCTTGAACGCTTAGACGCACTTTGGAACGTCGAAAACAACTATAAAACATAGGTGAATTACTTTGGAACATGCATGAGAAAGTGAGAAAAGAAGAGGGGAAACTTGGCTGAGACTTCAGATTTCTGGTGACACAGATGGGACTTACGGTCGCCATCGACGGACCGTAGATGGACTTACGGTCCGTACTGCAGGTCCGTAGATTTCGTCAGAGATTTTCCCCAGAATTCATTTAAGAAAAAGACTAAGTGTTGACCTACGGTCCTGACTTACGGTCCTTGGATTGAGCTACGGACCGTAGGTCGGACCCGTAGATCGACGCCCCAAAAACCAACTTCTGTCTTGATCGACGGTTGACCAGTACGGACCGTCGATTGATCTACGGTCCGTAGGTCACGCCCGTAGATAGGGATCGACAGCCCAGATATTTGCTGCGAAAAGATGTGAATCAACCTCCAATGGTCATAACTCTTAGAATCATAATTCCCTCAACATACAATAGGTTTCAACTACACAATCCACAACATCAACAACAACTAACAACTTCACCAACTTTAACAACTTCAACAACTATTCCAATCTTTTCTCAATCATATAATAAACTAGGTGTGTGTGGGGGAAAGAATCAACCCACACGAAAAACTCACATACCATAGATAGGGATCACCCCCGACGAAAGTCCACACGATCTTGACTAAGCTCCTCTTTCTTCTTTTCTTCTTCTTCTCCTTCTCCTCTTCTTCACTCTCAAAAGCCCTAACTCTTTCTATTTCAAAAAGGGACAAAAAAAAATCCAAAGATCATCCTAATACAACAATATGAGCTCAAAAGAATTGGCTAGGGAAAAGACTAAAATGCCCTTAATGGTTCCCGGACGGATCTCCTTGTCAACTGCCCAACTTTCAAAGGTCATAACTCCCTCATACGAACTCGGAATCGAGCAAACTCGGTGGCGTTGGAAAGGTTGTTCCACGAACTTTGCAACCATAACTGGAATTCCACCTAACTCATCCTGAGCTAGAATTTGTGGCTGTTCAAAGTTGGCCAAAATTTCACATTTTCCATACTTAGCCAAAATTTCCAAAACTCTAAATTCTTTCCAAAAAATGAAAATTTCCAATTCTAAGCCGGATGTTACAAATGCGGAACAAGAAGGTCCTCCTCAAGCTCCTCAAGCTCCGGTCAATCCATTGGCCGAACATGTAACAAATGTGGAGTTTAGGGCTGCTTTTCAAGTGTTGGATCAGGCGATGACGGCTCAAGCCAATATGGAGGTGGTAGTTCCTGGGAACCCAAATGTGGGTAAGGTGGCTTCAAGAGTGAGGGACTTCACAAGGATGAATTATCAAGAGTTTATTGTTGAGGTCTACAAGGTTTTGTTGATCATGGGAGTTACGCCGGTGGAAACGTTAGAGTTTACCACTTATCAATTGAAAGGTGTTGCTCAAGTACGGTACAACCAATTGAAAGAAGGGAGATCGGAATATGCGGGTCCTCTTGATTGGGAGAAGTTTAAGGCAACTTTTCTTGATAGGTTCTTTCCCCTTGAGATGAGGGAAGCCAAAGTGCCTGAGTTCATTAATCTTCAACAAGGAAGCATGAGTGTAAGGGAATATTCTCTAAATTTCACTCAATTGTCTAAATATGCTCCAACAATGGTTGCATGATTCAAGGGCCAGAGTGAGTAAGTTTGTTTTGGGGTATCCGAAATGGTGGTTAATGAATGCCAAATCGCCATGCTTATTAATGACATGGACATCTCTCATCTAATGGTGCATGCCCAACAAATTGAGAAGGAGAAACTCAAGGAAAAGTCTAGGGAGATAAAAAGGGCTAAGACCGGTGATGGTAATTATTTCTCTCATGCAAGGTTCGATGGACAAGGTCTTCCTAGATTTCAACAAAGGTTTTCCGATCAAGGTCTTCCAATGCTCCTCCTAAGTTCAACAAAGATTGGGTGTCTAACCTTAAGCCTTAAAAAGGTAATGGTAGTGGATCTTCATTACCCATTTCCACTTGTACTAAGTGTGGGAGGAAGCACTAGGGTAGGTTCCTATCCGGCACAGATGGTTGTTATGGGTATGGTAAAAGTGGTCATAAAATGAGGGATTGCCCGATGGTTACGGATAAATGAAGAGAAGGCAATCAAGCTACTCCTAGTGATTCGGGTTCCAATGCTCCTGAGCAAAACCGATTGTATGCACTCCAGTCTCGTGGTGACCAGGAGAGTTCTCTGAATGTTGTTACCGGTATGTATGTTGAAAGTTTTCAACTTGATGTATATGCTTTATTAGATCCCAGTGCTACTTTGTCTTTTATGATGCCGTATGTGGCTATGATGTTTGATGTTCTTCCAGATGTGTTGCTAAGATGATCTATAAAAAGTGTCGCGTTTCCTTATATCATAGAGTTACTCTTGTCGATTTGGTAGAGCTTGATATGTTATACATTGACGTTATCCTTGGTATGGATTGACTGCACTCTTGTTATGCTTCCATTGATTGTAAAACTCGTGTAGTCAAGTTTCAGTTCCCAAATGGGCCTATCCTAGAGTGGAAGGGGGGAAATTCTATGCCTAAGGGTCACTTTATCTCTTGTCTTAAAGCTAGAAAGATGATTTCTAAGGTGTGCATTTACCATTTTGTTAAGATAAGGTATGTATATTCCGAAACCCCTACTCTTGAGTTGGTCCCCGTTGTAAATTAGTTTCCGAAAGTGGTCCCCGACGATTTGCCCCGTCTTCTTCCTGAAACGGGAATAGACTTCGATATTGACCTTCTCCCAGATATGCAACCTATTTCTATTCCTCCTTATAGAATGTCCCCGACAGAACTTAAGGAGTGGAAAGAACAATTGAAAGACTTGTTAGATAAGGGTTTCATCCAATCGGGTATCTTTCTATGGGGTGCTCCATTTTTTTTTTGTTATAAAGAAAAATGGTTCTCTTCATAAATGTATTGATTATCGTCAGTTGAACAAGGTAACCATTAAAAATAAGTATCTTCTTCCAAGTATAAATGATTTGTTTGACCAACTTCAAGGAGCAAGTTATTTCTCTAAGATTGATATTCGGTTGGGTTATCACCAATTGAGGGTGAAGGAAAATTATATTCCAAAAACGGCTTTTAAAACCTGTTATGGCCATGATGAGTTTTTAGTAATGTCGTTTGGCTTGACTAATGCTCCGGCGGCATTTATGGATTTGATGAATAGGGTGTTCAGATAATACCTTGATATGTTTGTAATTGTGTTCATTGATGGTATATTGATTTATTCAAGAAGTGAGAATGAGCATATTGACTATTTGAGGATTGTGTTGCAAATTCTCGAGGACCAACAACTCTATGCAAAGTTTAGAAAATGTGAATTTTGGTTAAGGTCCGTAGCTTTTCTTGGTCATATTGTGTCAAGTAAAGGTATTGAGGTAGATCCTAAGAAGTCGGATGCGGTCAAGAGTTGGCGTAGACCTCTAACCCCTTCAGATATTAGAAGCTTATTGGGTTTGGACAGTTACTATAGAAGGTTTTTTGAGGGGATTTCTTCCATTGCCTCTCCTTTGACGGCCTTGAATCAAAATAAGACTAACTTTATATAGTCCGAAGCTTGTCAGAAGAGTTTCAAAGAGTAGAAAGATAGACTTACTTCCGCTCTGATTTTGACTTTACTGGAGGGTAGAAATAGTTTTGTGGTGTATTGTGATGCCTCTAGGATTGGGTTGGGATGTGTGCTTATGCAAAATGGTAAAGTCATGTCAGATACATGAGAAAAATTATCCTACCCATGACCTAGAATTGTCAATGGTTGTTTTTGCCTTAAAGATTTGGAGGCATTATTTGTATGGGGTTCATGCTGATGTTTTCACTGACCATAAAAGTTTGCAATATGTATTTAATCAAAAGGATTTGAATCTTCACCAAATAAGGTGGCTTGAATTATTGAAGGATTATGAAATGAGTGTTCTCTAACACCCCAACAAGGCTAATGTAGTAGCAGATGCTCTTAGTCGGTCATCTATGGGTAGTATGGCTCATATTGATATTGGTAAGAAAGAGTTGGTTCGAGATATTCATCGATTGTCCCGATTAGGTGTTCAATTAGTGGACTCTACCAAGGGAGGTGTTATGGTTCACAATGGGTCTGAATCGTATTTACTGGCAGATGTGAAAGCCAAGTAAATTATTGATCCAACTTTGGTAGAATTAAAAGAAGTGGTGCTTAAGAAGTCTGTTGAGGATTTCTCCCAAGGGGTAGATGGTGTCCTTATATATTAAGATCGGTTATGTGTTCCAAATGTTGATGACTTAAGGGAACATATCCTATTAGAAGCCCATAGTTCTCGGTATTTCATTCACCCTGGAGCCACAAAGATGTATCGTGATTTGTGATAAGTCTATTGGTGGAATGGAATAAAGAAAGATATTGCGGAATTTGTGGCCAAGTGTTCTAATTGCCAACAAGTAAAGGTTTAGCATCAGAAACTGGGAGTTATGTCACAAGACATTGGTAGTCCTACTTGGAAGTGGGAAGATTTGAACATGGACTTTATTGTTGGTTTGCCTCACACCTAGCAACAACATTACTCAATTTTGGTTATCGTGGATCGGATGACAAAATCAGATCATTTTCTTCCCGTCAAGGTTTCATATTTGGCAGAGGATTATGCTAAGTTGTACTTGAGAGAAATCGTAAGGTTGCATGGAGTGCCCTTGTCCATTATATCCAATTATGGTACTCAATTCACTTCTCACATTAGAAGTCTTTCCAAAAGGGTCTTCGTACTAAGGTGAAGCTTAGTACGAATTTTCATCCCCAAACCGATGGGCAAGAGGAGCGTACTATCCAAACTTTGGAAGATATGTTGAGAGCTTGTGTGATTGATTTTAAGGGTAATTGGGATGACCATTTGCCATTGATTGAATTTGCCTATAATAATAGATATCCTGCAGGTTGGTTTGAGGTGGGTGAAGTTTCCTTGATAGGTCCCGAGTTGGTACATGAGGCCATTGAGAAAGTTCGGCTAATTATAGAAAGGTTGAAAATGGGTCAAAGTCAACAAAAGTCACATGCCGATGTTAGAAGAAGGGATCTTCAATTTGATGTTCATTATTGGGTTTACTTGAAAATTTCACCCATGAAGGGTGTAATGAGGTTTGATAAGAAAGGGAAGCTTAGTCCCCGGTATGTAAGCCCATATGAGATTTTGAGACGTGTTGGTACGGTTGCTTATGAACTTGATTTTCCTAATGAGTTGGCATCAGTGCATCTGGTTTTCCATGTCTCTACATTGAATAAATGTGTTGGTGATTCGACATCGTTAGTTCCCTTAGAAGGGTTGGGAGTTGATGAAAGCCTTTAATATAAGGAAGTTCCGGTTGAGATTTTAGACCGACAAGTATAAAAGTTGAGAAACAAGGAAGTTGCTTCTGTGAAAGTGTTATGGGGGAATCACTGTTGATGGTGCTTCTTGGGAGGCCGAGGCCGACATGATGTCCAAATATCCTCATCTCTATCCTTATAATCCTACTCTAGCTTGAGGTAATGAGTTCCTCATGGTTTGTTCTATGTTTTGGGAGTCATGTGTGTTTTGTGTGTTTCCATGATTTCCATATGTTATGCATGTTCATGAAAAAGCTTATGTTTTGAAAGAAATGATTTATATGGTTTATTTTCCTCATGTTGTTGTGAATTAAGTATGAGTTTCCTATTGACTTTATGAGATGAATTGATGAACATGCTTTAGCTATGCTTTTGAGAATGAATTGTATATTGACTCCATGATATTGTGTTGAGAATGATTTTAGCTTGGAGAAGGTAGTTCTTCCTTGAACATGAGTAATGTATAAATTACATGTATATTGGGTTGCTAGATGTAGTTCCTACTTCCTTATGGCGCATTAAGTATGTTTAACTTGGTTTTGATGTTTCCTCCTTGATTTTATGCATTGCACACATGATTGGCTGTTAGACTTAATTTCACCCCTCTTATGATGTTTTGAGAACGGCCTAGCTTGGAGTCGATAGTTACTCCTTGGTTATATGCCCTTTACTGAAGTTGTTTTTTTAGGTTGGGTTGTTAGTTCCTCTCCTACTCTTTAAGAATGAGTTTGAATCTTATTCGAGGACGAATGGTCCCAAGGGAGAGATATTGTAACACCCCTTATCCGAAATAGGTCAAATTGCAGCTTTCCAGGTGCTGCAGCAGCCAAACAACGTTGGCCACCCACGGCATGTGGAAGGGACCACGGACCGTAGGTATGGTCCGTGGTTAGCCTGCCTAACAGTAATGTGAGGGCCAAGAGCCACGACTTGACCAATGAACCGTTTCTCAAACCACAGTCCATGGTTAGAAGCCCCAAAATCCAGTCTCTGATGACCAATGATGGTCCACCAAAACGGGTTGTAGGTCAGACCACGATTCGTCGACTGGGGTCCGTTGGTGGTCAACTGACAACTATTTTCAGGGTTGGTTGGGTCTTTTCTTAATTAATTAGTTCCTATAATATGTCATTTTGCCTATGTTTAGGACCCATATATATAAGTCTTTTTACCCCCTAATTCACCCCATTCTTCCAAATTCACAATAGAAGAACTATCAAATAATTCTGTCTCTAGAACTTGAAGAAGAAGAAGAAGGATTCATTTGTGGTTTCAAGCTAAGGTCTCAATTCCTCCATTGAAGACCATCAATTGGATTCAAGGCATGATAATTTTAATTCATGGATTTATCCATTGAGTTTCCAAATTCCCCTATTCCAAAAGGTAGAATTCCCCAATTGAGTTAGGGTTTCTTCAATTACCATGGGTTGTTATATTATTAATTTGAATGATTAAATTATGATCTTCTAACCATGAATTGATGATTTACCATGATTCTTTTTTGATGATTTCCCCATGAACCTATGTAATCCCCATGTCTTCAAGTTATGAATCATATGATGTGGGATTTTGATCTTCAAGGAAGGGTTTTATGAAATTAAGCATGTAATGCAAGCTTTACATGAATTTATGACGAAATACATATCTAAGCTATGTTTTTTAAGTATTGAAGATTGAAAGTAGATTTTTCACCTCAAGAGGTAAATTATGGATTTATGCATTTTCTTATGAAATTTATGCAATGTTTTAAGGGTGCTTTGAGAGTAAAGTACCAATAATGATGTTGTTGTTATGTTGCTGAAAGGATATTCAGATAAACACATACTAGCATGATGTGAAAGGTTTTCTCACATATAATGCATTCTTAGGTTAAAAGGCTTTCTCACCTAATTGAATCAAAGAGTAAGAGCTATCTTAGTGAACTAGCTAGGATTGGTTGTCCAAGGACATCTTTCCATGAATCATGATTAAGTCAAGACTTAATAACTATTTTGTGAGATTTATGCTTAGCACTGAGTGGTTTTTGATAGTGAGATGGAAGCTCTCCCGTAGTAGAGGCAGGGTTTCTAGAACCAATTTGTTATGACCCAGGGTTACACCCTAGATGTAACATGGCACATGCATAGAACCCCGAAGGACTACATGTAAGCCACTTAGCATATCATAACATAAGATAGTAGAAAAGTATGGAAATTTAAAACATTTTTCATAACAATCGAAGTCTCATAAAACAAAGCGGAAGTGCTTAACATTGTCTCAAACCATCTAATATAAGAAAGTCTTTGGGACACAGTCCATATAATAGCTCTAAACATTAAATAAAGACATAAAATAAGAGGGGTGATCAATCCTCGATGCTATGAGGACTCACCAAGTCTTCAACTCCTTGCTCTACTAGAAACCTATTCTCAAGAATGGAACTCAAAATCGTCGAACCCTACCTTTGATGAGAATTTAGGCAAGAGGATGCATTAGTACAAAAATACTAAATATGATAGCTAGCATAACATCATAAGAGCATAGCATAAAGGTTAGTCAACATAAATCATATGCCATAATCATAAGAGATACTTCATGAAACATAAACTATAATCATAAGAGACAATAACATAGTCAAAAGCATAATCTCTAACATAGACATAATGTAAGCATAGGTAAACTCTTAATCCTTCATATCATAATAGGAACATCTCATAAGTAGCTTCAAGTCATACTTGTGTAATGCATGGATAAGACCCCATAATCCCATCCATACCAAGTATCACCTTAGGCCATCATACATATTTACCACTTTGAGCTCATCCTTAACTTACTTCTCATAGACAAGGGAACATTCACCTTTAGTCACAAATGTATTGGAAGGGCCTTTCAAGCTATAATCCAATCTAAGCATACATCATAAGCATAATCAACATATAGATCAGCCTAGCATAAAAGGAACATACAATGAATACCCTCAAAACATACTTGTGCAATGCATGAATAAGACCCTATAAATCTCACCCATTCCAAGTAAAGCTTCTTGAGTAACCATAGTTGATAATTCATATAGTTAATGTGAGAATTAGCCTTAACTGACATAGACCATGTGAGCTTAACATGGAATCCGGTGTGTACCCCACACGAAAAAAAGGTTGTTCTACTTACCTAAGGTAGAACCATACTCTTAGCTAAGGTGGATCCAATAGCAAAGTAACCTACGAACGTAGTTTATGGGATACATAGATTTCTACTAGAAACCCGCCCTCAACTAATGGAGGAGCTTCCATATCATGAGACCTCTTCTAGAAACCCGCCCTCTACTAACGGAGGAGCTTTTATATCATTGGAAATATCCACTCGGTGCTAAGATTAATTCCCTTTTGAGTTCATATTAAGTCTTGACTTAAGTTCATATTTATGGAAGAATGTCTTGACACTCAATCCAACATAACTCATACTATAGCTCATTAAATCATGCGTGAGAATAACCTTTCACTGTCCATGTCTTCATATAGATTCATTAGGTGAGACTAATCTTCCAACCTTAGAATCATCATATTGTGAGGAAACTACTCACATCATATCATATTCATACCTAGGTGTGTATATGAGAATAGCCGTAATCACTTTACTCTCAAAGTGTTCATAAAGCATGCACATAACCTTTACAAAACATGCATAATATCATATCTTTCCCTTTCAAGGTCAAAGCTCATATCAAATCAACACATATAGAATAACTACTTTAGACATGGATATAATCATAATTCAAGTAGTTCAATTACTACAAGCATAATCTCATACTTCACCTCATTGAGGTTCAAAATTTACTTACAATCATCACCATAGGGTTCAAGTACTAGACATGGATATCATCCTAACTCATGTGATTCCATCACTTTATACATTCAAGCATTCATAAGGTATATTAGGTGGGTAAGGTCCTTCCACAACCATTCTGTCTAACGATCTACCATCATCATATAAGCTTCACTATCAAAGCCTTAACATACATTGCACATTATAATGGCTTTACTCTCAAAACCCTAGTAATCAACATTCATCACTACAAGCCTTACTCTCAAAGCTTTGCCTCTTACAATCATCATACATACCTAGATTTCAAGGCATTCTAATCATATGCTTCATTATTAAGCGATTCTAGTCATAAATCATCATAAATGTTCAACTTCAAACTTTACTAGTCATGCTCCATCATATATACTATAATATAATTCAATGCATGTCTAAATGTTTCTATTCTTGAACAATTACGGTATATGTCATCAATTCTAGAAGATCATCTATAAATCCTCAATTTCCCTTCACAAGGCATAAACCCACATTACTTCAATTTCATCAATTAGACTAGGGTTTGCCATGGAAAACATATAATATCATCATAATAACATTACTCACTACTAAATCAATCATAAACATGTAATATCCAATTAGTTGGATTCATACTCAACTTAACCCACAATGTAGGAAGAAACCCTAGCTAGAATTGGTGTTCATCTTCACAAATGCGGGAAATATAGGGGGCTCCATGAATGGAAGAATCCATGGATTAATAAGATATCATACCTTGATTATAATGCCTAGAAATCTTGAAACAAATGGAGGAATTTGGCCTAACTTGATTCTTCTTTTTCTTCTTCTTCTTCTGATGATTTGGAATCACTCAATTAATGGTATAATAGATTTATTTGGTGGTATAAATACTAATAAAACAACACCACTTAATAACTAATGAAATCTAGAAAGTTCCCTTAACCCTCAACTTAACCGACCTTACGACCAAGACTGCCTCACCCACGAGACCACGCCTACGGGCAGTGGGTGGACCCACGGGGTGTGCTGGTCATCCGTGGTTGGTGGTTTGGGAGTGAACTTTTGGGGTCTTGACCTACGAACCCTCACCCACGGGGCATAGGTCCATCTACTGGCCGTGGTCCCCTTTTGTGGGTGGACTAGTTTTGGACAGCTATTAGGGTAGTCCTAGGGTCCTCCTCAAGGACCCTTGGTTGGTCTAGAACCCTAAACCCTTCATTCTATGTATGAGAAGCCATATCTACTACTCTAACCTCACGTAAAGCTCTAGAACCCTCAACAAAGCTCTAGTTTAGCCTACTAGTTTTCGGGTGTTACAATATTTCCCCCTAGGGAACATTCATCCTCGAATGACGATTCTAAATACCTCTTAAAGGGAATGACTCTATACTAGCAGACCATCATGCATGCAACTCGTCTAAATGCACATAAACAAATGAGGGAAACTTCAACTCTAAGTTAAACATACTCAATGCAACACAAGGAAGTAGGAACTACATGTGACAACCCAAAATGCATGAATTTCTATATCTACTCATATTCAAGGAAGAACTACCATCTCCTAGATAAAACATGCTCAACATACACACATGGAGCCTACATGTAATTTACTCTCAAAAGCACTTATTCAAGGAGGAATCTCTCAACTCCAAACTAAGGCATGCTCATTAATTAATCTCATGAAGTCTATAGTCAACTTATACTCAATGCACTACAACATGAGGAAATAATCATGCAAACTCATTTGTTTTATTTTAAGTCATAAGCTTTCATGAACATGTATCATATAAGGAAATCATGGCAACACCTAAACACACATGACCCCACACATAATACAAACCAAGAGGAACTTATTATCTCAAGATCTTAATACTAAAGGAGGAATACAAGGAAAATGATGAGGATATAAGGAATTCTCGTTGGCCCTTGGCCTCCCAAGTAGCACCCTCACCTAAAACCCTCACTCAAAGACCACTCCTTAACACTTGCATGGGAGAAACTTCCTTACTCTTTTATTTCTTAAGCCGGTCTAAGATCCCTACGAGTATTTCTAAATTAGAGAAATTCTCCTTAAGTCCCAACTCTTCTTAAGGACTTATGAATGTAAGATCTCCAACACCCTTCTATATCCTAGAGACATGGAAAATTCGATACACTGGTACCACTTATTAAGAAACTCTAATTCACAAGCAACTTTACTAACTCCACTCAAGATCTCATATGAGCCTATAAAACCAAGACTAAACTTCCCAAAACTCACAACACCTCTTAAGGTGAGAATTTCAAGTCAACCTAAATCATGAACATTAAGAACACTCAACGACTTTACTATCTAACCACATCATCTCCCCCTTGGGAGTAAGCCTATACGGTCTTCTAAGCCTCATTTTTTTCTATTCTAAGGTCTGAGCAAGTTATTACTAAACTTTCACATCCATCACACAAGATGATTCTAAACCATAGTGAACTATACTACTATCCTTTATAGGGGTCTACTAATTGAATATACCAAGGTGCCTTCTAAATACCTTATTCATCAAATCTATCCACATACCCAAAAGTTCATTATGACTAAGTGGGGTTCTACCATCAATATCATAAAACAACAATGAAGCCCATTCATACTAAAGACAACTTCAAAGTCTAACTTATCAAGTCACAAGAGACAAGCAATACTGAATCTAATAAAGCATAAAACGCATACCAGAACCATTAGGAGGAACTTGCTTACCCTCTTCTCACATAGCTTTTGCCTTTGGACAATACCTCATGTCTCTTTCAATTCTACTAAGGCCAGATAAAGATAATTCTACACCATTTCAACCCATATCATCATCTTTGGTGGGATCTACCAACCAATTATATCTAGGTATTATCTGAACACCCTACTCAAAATGACCATACTTTAGATCAATCTTAAAAGATAACTAACTCTTTGAAGTTGGTCAACACTTAAACATTTCTCCCTCACCTTAGCTAGGTGGTACATGCAACCCTCAAGTCAACTTTAAGACAAAACATAATCCAAACTTATGGCATAGACTTTCCCCCCTTCCACTCTCGGATAGGCTCATTCTGGAACTAACAATTCGACTATACGGGTTCTACAATCACATAGGAGTATAACAATAATACTACCAATCCATCCTAGGGATGACATCTATTCCTAGCATATCAAGTTCTATCTAGTCACATAGCCATTATTGGCATCACAACCAAAATTTTCTCCATCGCTCCTTGAAGCATGAGCCCTTCAAGTAGTAATATCCTAAAGACCATCAGATAAGGAATATGAGAGAAATCTAATAGAGTTAAACTCTATGACACGACTTAGAGAATGACGAAGAGAAATTTCCTAAGCATCCAATAGCCTCTTATTTATAAATATGGCGTGCTTCACCTTTCTGAACAAAACTCTACTAGACGTGGTTTGAGACATCCTAGAACAATTCTAAACCTTGTGCTCTAATTACCAAGTTTGTCAAGACCCAGGGGTACACCCTAGATGTAACATGGCACATAGAACCCCGAAGGACTCCATGTAAGCCACTTAGCATATCATAACATAAGATAATAGAAAAGTACAAATATTTATAACTTTTTACATAACAATCGAAGTCTCATAAAATGAAGCGGAAGTCTTTAACATTGTCTCAAACCATCTAACACATGAAAGACTTTGGGACACAACCCATACAATAGCTCTACACATAAAATAAAGACATAAATAAAAAGGGGTGATCAATCCTCGATGCTATGAGGACTCACCAAGTCTTCAACTCCTTGTAGTACTAGAAACCTATCCTCAAGAATGGAACTCAAAATCACCGAACCCTATATTTGATGAGAATGTAGGCAAGAGTATGTGTTGTACAAAAGTACTAAATATGATAGCTAGCATAACATCATAAGAGTAAAACATAGGGGTTAGTCAACATAAATCATATGCCATAATCATAAGAGATACTTCATGAAACATAAACTATAATCATAAGAGACAATAACATAGTCATAAGCATAATCTCCAACATAGACATAATGTAAACATTGGTCAACCCTTAATCCTTCATATCATAATTGGAACACCTCATATGTTGCTTCAAGTCATACTAGTGCACTGCATGGATAAAACCCCATAATCCCATCCATACTAAGTGTCACCTTAGGCTATCATACATACTTACCATATTTGATCTCATCCTTAGCTTACTTCTCATAGACAAGGTAACATTCACCTTTAGTCACACATGAAATGGAAGGGCCTTTCAAGCTACAATACAAACTAAGCATACATAATAAGCATAAAACATAAGCATAATCAGTATATAGATCATCGTAACATAAAAAGGAACATACCATGAATACCCTCAAAACATACATGTGCAATGCATGAATAAGACCCAATAATTCTAACCCATGCCAAGTAAAGATTCTTGAGTAACCATAGTTCATATTTCATATTTTTATGGTGGGAATTTTCCTTAACCAACATAGACCATGTGAGCTTAACATGGAATCTGGTGTCTACCCCACACCAAAAATGGGTTGTCCTAATTGCCTAATGTAGAACCATATTCTTATCTTAGGTGGATCCAATAGCTAAGTAACCTACGAGGGCACACATTTTATGGGATAAGGAGATTGCTACTAGAAACCCGCCCTCAACTAACGGAGGAGCTTCTATCTCATGAGACCTTTTCTAGAAACCCGCCCTCTACTAATGGAGGAGCTTCCATCTCATTGGCAATATCCACTTGGTGATAAGCTTAATTTCCATTTGAGTTCATATTAAGTCGTGACTTAATTTCATATTTATGTAAGAATGTATTGACAATCAATCCAACATAACTCATACTTGCTCATTAGATCATGCGTGAGAAAAACCTTTCACCGTCCATGTCTTTATATAGATTCATTAGGTGAGACTAGTGTTCCAACCTTAGAATCATCATATTGTGAGGAAACTAGTTACATCATATCATATTCATACCTAGGTGTGTATATGAGAATAACCTTTTAACAACACAACAACTAGATCATAATCGTAATCACTTTACTCTCAAAGTGTTCATAAAACATGTATATAACCTTTATAAAACATGCATAATATCATATCTTGCCCTTTCAAGGTCAAAGCTCATATAAAATCAATACATCTAGAATTACTACTTTACACATGGATATAATCATAATTCAAGTAGTTCAAATACTACAAGCATAATCTCATACTTCACCTCCTTGAGGTTCAAAACTTTCTTACAATCATCACCCTATGGTTCAAGCACTAGACATGGATATCATTCTAACTCATGTGATTCCATCACTTTATGCATTCAAACATTCATGAGGTAGATTAGGTGGGTAAGGTCCTTCCACAACAATTCTATCTAACAATCTACCATCATATATAAGCTTCACTATGAAAGCCTTAACATACATAGTTCATCATATTGGCTTTACTCTCAAAACCCTAGTAATGAACATTCATGACTAAAAGACTTACTCTCAAAGCTTTACTACTTACAATCATCACATATACCTAAATTTCAAGGCATTCTAATCATATGCTTCATTATTAAGTGATTCTAGTCATAAATCATCATAAAGGTTCAACTTCAAGCTTTAGTAGTCATGGTCCGTCATATATTTTATAATCTAATTCAATTCATGTTTACATTTTTTATTCTTGAGCAATTACTATACATGTCATCAATTCTAGAAGATCATCTACAAATCCTCAATTTCCCTTCACAAGGCATAAACCGACATTACTTCAATTTCATCAATTAGACTAGGGTCAGCCATGTAAATCATATAATATCATCATAATAATATGATTCACTACTAAATCAATCATAAAAAAGTAATATTCACTCAATTGGATTCATACTCAACTTAACCCATAATGTAGGAAGAAATCCTAGCTAGAATTGGGGTTCATCTTCACAATTAGGGGAAATATAGGGGGCTCCATCGATGGAAGAATGCATGGATGAATAAGCTATCATAATTTGATTTTAAAGCCTAGAAATATTGAAAAAAATGGATGAATTTTACCTAGCTTGATTCTCTTCTTCTTCTACTTCTTCTTCTTCTTTCTAGAGAGAGAATTTCTTGGAGGGAATTTGGGTTCTTTTGGGTGAATTGAAATAGTGATTTGGAATCAATTAATTAAGGGTCAAATAGATTTATATATTTGGTCTAAATACTAGTAAAATGATAGCACTTAATAACTAATTAATTCTAGAAAGTTTCCTTAACCCCCAACTTAACCTGCCTTAAAATCAAGACTACCTCACCCACGAGACCACGCCCACAGGACGTGCTAGTCATCCATGGGTGGTGGTCTGGGAGTGTAATTTTGAGGTCTTGACCCACGACCCCTCAACCACGGGGAGTGGGTCCATCTACTGGTTGTGGTCCCCTTTCATGGGTGGACTATTTTTGGACAGCTTTTAGGGCAGTTCTAAGGTCCTCCTCAAGGACCCTTGGTTTTTTCTTGGGGAGTTTTACCTTTATGATTTAACCCTAAACCCTTCATTCTAAGTACATGAAGCCATTTGTACGACTCTAACCCTCACATAAAGCTCCAGTTTAGGCTACCAGTTTACGGATGTTACACAATCTCTTGAGATGGAAGCTCTCCTATAGTAGTGGCTGGGTTTATAGTAAAAATCTCCTTATCCCTTAAATATGTGCCCCCATAAGTTGATTAGCTTGTGGATCCACTAAAGCTCGAAGTTCATTGTCCTTACCTTGGCAAGTAGGACAACCCTTTTCGGTGTGGGGGATATTCTTATATGTGAAAGGTTTTCTTACATATAAATGATTCTTAGGTTGAAAGGCTTTCTCACCTAATTGAATCAAAGAGTAAGAGTTATCCTAATGAACTAGCTTGGATTGGTTGTCCAAGGAAAACTTTCCATGAATCATGAGTTAGTCAAGACTTAATAACTATTCCATGGGATTTATGCTTAGCACCGAGTGGATATTGATAGTGAGATGGAAGCTCTCCTATAGTAGAATCTGGGTTGCTAGAATCAATCTTTTGAGATGGAAGCTCTCCCGTAGTAGAGGTTTGGTTTCTAGTAGCAATCTCCTTATCCCTTAACTATGTGCCCCCATATGTTGATTACCTAGTGGATCCACTTAAGCTAGAAGTTCATGGTCCTTACCTTGTCAAGTAGGACAACCCTTTTCAGTGTGGGAGACACCGGGGGATCATGTTATAGCTCACATGGTCTCTATGTCGGTTAAGGTCGATTCCCCACATTAATAATGAACTAAGGTTACTCAAGTAGGATCTCATATGTGTTCAAAGGCTTTATAAAGTTATCTTGCATTTGGCCATGTTTTTATGAAGTATGTTTTCTAACCTTCTTATATCATGTTTTAACTTGGTCAATTGCATGTCATGAAATGAAATTTCCCATTTTGCATGTTTTAAATCTTTTGTGCATGGCTATCATTCTTGGTAAATTGTTTGTACCAACGCATACTCTTGCCTACATTTATCCAAATGTAGGGTCTGATAGTTAGGATCGTCATTCTCATGGCTAGTGGTTGATTCGAGATATTTTTGAGCTTTTGTGAGTCCTCGTGGTTTAAGGATGAAGTTTGTTATTTTCAGTTTGTTTTATGTATTTCTCTTTTGTACATGATGTATGGTCTAGGCCTAATTTCATTCTATAGTATTAGATGGCTATGATAAGACATGAGTTTAGACTTCCACATTCTGTATAAAATGTTTTGGAGTTGAACTATTGTTTTTACTCTTACTGTTCTATTTCTTATGTTATGAGAACTAAGTGGATTTTATGGAGTTTTTCAGGGTTTTATACGCCATGTTACATATATTGGGTACCCCTGGGTTGTGACAAACTTGATAATCAGAGCACAAGGCTTATAATTATTCTAGGATGTCTCATAAGCCACATCTAGTAGAGCCTTGTTCATAAGTGTGAAGCGCACTATATTTATGAATGAGAGGCTACAAGATGTTTACGAAACTCCACTTCTTTCAGTACTCTTTAGTCGTGCTATAGAGTTTAACTCTATAAAATCTCTCTCCTAATCCTTATCCTATGTTCTTCAAGATATGTCTACTCGAAAGGTTTGTACTAGAAGGAATGTTAGGGATAATGCGGAACAAGAAGCTCCTCGTCAAGCTTCTCAAGCTTTGATCGATCCTTTGGCCGAACAAGTAACAAATGCAGAGTTTAGAGCTGTTTTTCAAGTGTTGGCTCAAGCCATGAGGTCTCAAGCCAATAGGGAAGTAGTAGTTCCTGCAAACCCAAATGTAGATACGACGGCTTCAAGAGTGATGGACTTCACAAGGATGAATCCTCCAAAGTTTCATGATTCTAAGTTTAAGAAAGATCCTTAAGAGTTTATTGATGAGGTCTACAAGGTTTTGATGATCATGGGAGTCACGCCAATGGAAAAGGTAGAGTTGGCCGCTTATCAATTGAAAGGTGTTGCCCAAGTATGGTACATCCAATGGAAAGAAGGGAGACCGGAAGATGCGGGTCCTTGGGAGAAGTTTAAGGTTGTTTTTCTTAATAGGTTCTTTCCCCTTGAGATGAGGGAAGCCAAAGTGCTTGAGTTCATTAATCTTCGACAAGGAAGTATGAGTGTGAGGGAATATTCTCCAAAGTTCACTCAATTTTCTAAATATGCTCCAACGATGGTTACGGATTCAAGGGCTAGAATGAGTAAGTTCATTTCGGGGGTGTCAGAAATGGTGGTTAAAGAATGTCGAACTGCCATGCTTATTAATGACAAGGACATCTCTCATCTTATGGTGCATGCACAACAAATTGAGCAGGATAATCTCAAGGAAATGTCTACGGAGATAAAAAGGGCTAAGACCAATGATGGTAATTTCTCTCATGCAAGGTCCGATGGACAAGGTCGTCCTAGATTTCGACAAAGGTTTTCCGGTCAAGGTTCCTCCAATGCTCCTCTTAAGTTCAACAAAGATATGGTGTCTAACCCTAAGCCTCAAAGAGGTAATGGTAGTGGATCTTCATTACCCATGTCTACTTGTACTAAGTATGGGAGGAAACACGATAATAGGTGCCTAGCCGACACAGATGGTTTTTATGGGTGTGGTAAAAGTGGTCACAAAATGAGGGATTGTCCGATGCTTACGGCTAGAGGAAGAGAGGGAAAGCAAGCTACTTTTAGTGGTTCGGGTTCCAATGCTCCCAAGCAAAACCGATTCTATGCACTCCAGTCTCGTGGTGACCAAGAGGGTTCTCCGGATGTGGTTACCGGTATGTTGAAAGTTTTCCAACTTGAAGTATATGCTTTATTAGATGTCGGTGCTACCTTGTATTTTGTGACACAATATATGGCTATGAGGTTTGATGTTCTTTCGAATGTGTTGCTAGAATCTTTTTATGTCTCTACTCATGTTGGTGATTCTATTGTGGCTAAGATGGTCTATAGAAAGTGTCACATTTCCTTATCCCATAGACTTACTCTTGTTGATTTGGTAGGGCTTGATATGTTAGACTTTGATGTTATCCTTGGTATGAATTGGCAGGACTCTTGTTATGCTTCCATTGATTGTACAACTCGGGTAGTCAAGTTTCAGTTCCCGAATAAGCCTATCATAGAGTGGAAGGTGGGAAATTCTACGCATAAGGGACAATTTGTCTCTTGTCTTAAAGCTAGAAAGATGACTTCTAAGGTTTCATTTACCATCTTCTTAGGGTGATGGATGTAGATTCTGAAATCCCTACTCTTGAGTTGTTCCCTATTGTTAATAAGTTTTTGGAAGTGTTCCCCGATTATTTGCCTGGTACTCCTCCCGAAAAGGAAATAGACTTCGGTATTGACCTTCACCCAGATACGCAACCTATTTCTATTCCTCTTTATAAAATGGCCCCGACAATACTTAAGGAGTTGAAAGAACAACTGAAAGATTTATTGGATAAGGGTTTCATCTACCGAGTATCTCTCTTTGGGGTGCTCCAAATTTGTTTGTTAGAAATAAGGATGGTTCTCTTCGTATGTGTTATGATTATCGTCAGTTGAATAAGGTGACCATTAAGAATAAGTATCCTGTTCCAACGATAGATAATTTGTTTGACCAACTTCAAGGAGAAAGTTATTTCTCTAAGATTGATCTTAGGTCGGGTTATCACCCATTGAGGGTGAAGGAAAATGATATTTCGAAAATGGCTTTTAAAACCGAATATAGTCATTATGCATTTTTAGTAATGTTGTTTGGCTTGACCAATGCTCCAGTGGAATTTATGGATTTGATGAATAGGGTATTTAGACAATACCTTGATATGTTCGTAATTGTGTTCATTGATCATATATTGATTTATTCAAGAAGAAAAAATGAGCATATTGACCATTTGAGGATTATGTTGCAAATTCTCAAGGACCAACAACTCTATGAAAAGTTTAGCAAATGTGAATTTTGGTTAAGCTCCGTAGCTTTGTTCGGTCATATTGTATCAAGTAAGGGTATTGAGGTAGATCCTAAGAAGACAGATGCCGTCAAGAGTTGGCCTAGACCTCTAACCCCTTCGGATATTAAAAGCTTCTTAGGTTTGGTCAGTTACCATAGATGGTTTGTTGAGGGGTTTGCTTCCATGGCCTCTCCTTTTACGTCGTTGAATCAAAAGAATACTAGGTTTATATAGTCTGAAGCTTGTGAGAAGAGTTTCCAAGAGTTGAAAGATAGACTTACTTCCACTCTGGTGTTGACTTTATCGGAGGGTACAAATGGTTTTGTGGGGTATTGTGATACCTATAGGATTGTATTAGGATGCGTGCTTATGCAAAATAGTAAATTCATTGCCTATACTTAAAGGAAACTTAAGATACCTAAGAAGAATTGTCCAACCCATGACCTAGAATTAGCGGCGGTTGTTTTTGCCTTAAAGATTTGGAGGCATTATTTGTATGGGGTTCAAGTTGATGTTTTTACCGACCATGAGAGTTTCCAATATGTGTTCAATCAAAAGGATTTGAATCTTCACCAAAAAAGGTTGTTTGAATTATTGAAGGATTATGACATGAGTGTTCTCTATCACCCCAGCAAGGCTAATATAGCAGTAGATGCTCTTAGTCGGTTATCTATGGGTAGTGAGGCTCATATTGATGATGGTAAGAAAGAGTTGGTTCTAGATGTTAATAGATTGGCCCGATTAGGTGTTCAATTATTAGACTCCACCAAGGGTGGTGTTATGGTTCACAATGAGTCTGATTTATCTTTTGTGGCAGATGTGAAAGCCAAGAAAGGTCTTGATCCAATTTTGGTAGAATTAAAAGAAGCGGTGCTTAAGAAATCCGTTGAGGCTTTCTCCCAAGGGGAGATGGTGTCCTTAGATATCCAGGTTGGTTATGTGTTCAAATGTTTATGAATTAAGGGAAGAGATCTTGTCAAAAGCCCATAGTTCTCGATATTCCAATCACCCGGGAGCCACCAAGATGTACCGTGATTTGCGGGAAGTCTATTGGTGGTATGGGATGAAGAAGGATATTGTTGAATTCGTGGACAAGTCTCCTAATTACCAACAATTAAAGGTTGAAAATCAGAAAACGGGAGGTATGTCCTAAGACATTGGTATTCTTATTTGGAAGTGAGAAGATTTGAACATGGACTTTATTGTTGGTTTGCCTCACACCAGGCGACAACATGACTTGATTTGGGTTATAGTGGATCGGATGATGAAATTGGCTCATTTCCTTCCAGTCAAGGTTTTCTATTTGGCGGAGGATTATGCTAAGTTGTACTTGAGAAAAATGAAAAGGATGCATGGAATGCCCTTGTCCATTATTTCTGATCGGGGTACTCAATTCACTTCTCAATCTTGGAACTAAGGTTAAGTTTAGTACAACTTTTCATCCCATAACTGATGGGCAAGCGGAGCATATTATCAAAAATTTGGAAGATATGTTGAGATCTTGTGTGATTGATTTTAAGGGTAATTGGGATGACCATTTGCCATTGATTTAATTTATCTATAATAATAGCTATCACTCGAGTATTGATATGGATCCATTTTAGGCTCTCTATGGTAGGAGGTGTAGATATTCTATAGGTTGGTTTGAGGTGGGTGAAGTTTCCTTCATAGGTCCCGAGTTGGTACATGAGACCATTGAGAAAGTCAGCTTATTAGAGAAAGGTTGAAAACTGCTCAAAGTCGACAAAAGTCATATGCCAATGTTAAAAGAAGGTATCTTGAATTTGAGGTTCATGATTGGGTTTACTTGAAAATATTACCCATGAAGGGTGTAATGAGGTTTAGTAAGAACGGGAAGCTTAGTCCCCGGTATGTAAGCCCATAATAAATTTTGAGACGTGTTGGTAAGGTTCCTTATGAACTTGATTCGCCTAATGAGTTGGCATCGGTGCATCCGGTTTTCCATGTCTCTATGTTGAGGATATGTGTTGGTGATCCGACATCCATTGTAACACCCCGAAAACTAGTAGACTTAACAAGAGCCTCAAGCTAGGGTTCTAGAGTTTGACGTACGAGGAATAGAGTCATACATGAGAATTCCCGTACTTAGAATGAGGGGTTTAGTGGTTGAACATCAAGGTACGTGTTAGACCCCGTAATTTAGAAGACCACCTAAAGTTTGGTATAGGGTTGCAAGGGCAAAGTCCAAGGCCAAGGGGCATAGCCTAAGCCAAAGGCCAAGGCTGCCTAACCTTGGCCAAGTACTGACCCAGGGTTCACGACCACCTTCACGACTAGTGGTCTAGACCACGGTCCGTGAAGACCCCTTAGCCTTGTGGGAGATGAAGCCTTGAGGCTTATCCACTGTCCAAGGGACCACGAGCCACTTCACGACCAGTGGTCATGACCACGGCTCATGGTCATGCCTTAGTATTTTAGGAGCTTGGAAAGTGAAGGAAGCTACTAGTCAAGGGATCACGGGCCATGGTTCCCTTGACAGCTCATGAAGAGGGGCGTGATCCCTGGCAAGGGGCTGCCTAGTCGATGGAACTTAGGTAAATTACAAATCATTTAGTTGATTAATCGGGCCATTTTATATGAGTTTTATTCACCTATATAAGGTATTTTAAGTCATTAACCCCCAATTTGAAGTAACTTTTCACAAGACCCAAATCAAAACCTCAAATAACTCATCTCTCAAATATTTCTCTATGTAGAAACCTCCATTGAAGAGGAAGCTAGGGCTTGAAGCTAAGTTCAAGAACAAAGGCTCCGTTGCTAAAGGCTTGTGCTAGGGCATTGATTAAGGTATGTTTATCTTTTCATCTATGGGTTCTTCCTCCCATAGATTTCCCTAGAAATTCCCCAATTTTTTGAAGAAACACCGCAATCTAAGCTAGGGCTTCTTCCAATGTGTGGGTATAGTTGGGTATGACTCCAATTGGTTGGAGAATACTTATGTATGATTAATTTAGTGTTAATTCATGATAATATGATGAACTTATGTGATTTCCATGATTACCCTAGTCTAATTGATAAAGATTATTTATGTGGGTTATTGCCATGGATGGTGAAATTGAAGGTCAAGGTGGTCTTCTATAATTAATGCTTTGTCTAGTAATTATCTAAGGATAGAACCTATATGCATGAATTGATTTATAATGATGTGAATATGATGGTTCTTGAGTAGTAATGCTTGATATTGATCTTACATGACGAATTATGACTAGATCATCTTGATAAGGAAGAATATGACTAGAATTGCTTAAAGATGAATCTTATTACTTGAGTGTCTTGTAACCTAGATATGAATGATGATCCAATGAAGTAAAGCTTTGAGAGTACGGCTTGTAGTCATGAATATTGAATCACTAAGGCTTTGAGAGTAGAGTCAATGTGATGAATAGAAAGATAGTAGGTGGATTTGTGGTGAAAGGACTATACTCACCTAATCTACTTTGTGAAGGATTGAAAGTATGAAGTGATATAATCACTTGAACATGGATTGGTTGTCAAGGACATCCTTCCATGAGGTATGAGTGTTAACCAAGGTTTAACAAGTATATCTTGGGGTGTATGCATGGCTCCAAGTGGATATTGACAATGAGATGGAGTGTCACACAAGATAGGGTCCGTGCTCCAAGTAAAAAGGAGAGCCACACCTAGTTTATGTGAGGTCTATCTAAGTTAAAGTGGGAAATCTTATGTAGTAGAGTGTGGGTTTTCCAAAACTTAGGCCTCATGAGATGGAAGCCTTCACATAGTTGAGTTAAGGTTTCTAGTAGAAATATCCATGTCCAATGAACTAAGACATGCTTGAAGAAACATCTCATAGTGTTATAAAGCATAATTGAACTAAGTCTTACTTAATGAAGTACTTCATAGTGTTGAAGAGTATAAATGGACTTAGACATGCTAAAGGTGGTATCTCATAGGGTCCATGTTAATGATAAATCTAAACATGCTAAAAGTAGTATCTCATAGGGTTTAATCTAATAATGAACTAAGATGTGCTTAAGAGAGTACCTCCTAGTGTTCTAAAGTTAAAGAGAGGAACAAGGTTCCAAATCAAGAAGTATTAGTATTAGAACCTAAAAGTAGTACTTAACATGAGTAGTATTATGGGAAGCTATTCGTGCATTGCACAAGTATGACTTAGGGTCATTCAAGGAAGAGTTCTTATGAGTGATGTATTTTAAGATATGGTTGTGCTATAGTTGCCTTCCATGATATGCTTGTCTAAGGATGGTAGTTCCCTTGTCTATATGAAGTAAGTTAATAATAACGCCAAAAGAGGGTGGATATGACTAAAATGACTTCAAGGCTATGCTTAGTGTGAAGGGTAGTATGGGATGACTTTCATGCATTGCACAAGTGTGTCTTGAGGTTACTTAGGAGTATGGTGCCCTTATGGAATAGAGACTCTTAGATTTGACCATGAATATAGGCTATGATTAAGATGACCAAAAAGTGATACTCGGCTTTGGTAGTATTATGGGATGTTATTCATGCAATGCACTTGTATGCTTTTGAGGTTACTTGAGAATGGTTCTATTATGGTAGAGATGACTAATAGTCAATTATACTTATTATGATTATGACTTATTCTTATGCTCATTTACTGTGTCTTATGTTGCCTTATGATTATATGATGCTTATGTTGGAGATTATGCTATGACTATGTTATTGTCTCTTATGTTTATGTCTTATGTTGACTAACCATCTTGAGATGTTCTTATGAAGTTGTGATAACTTTCATACTTGGTACATTTTGTACTAACGAGTATTGGCTACATTCTAATCAAATGTAGGGTTTCGTAGATTGAGGTGGTTGAAGGCTAGGTTCCTTAGGTGCAAGAAGAGTTGAAGGATTGGTGAGTCCTCATATCTTCAAGGACAAACCCATTATGTTCCCTTTATGTCATTTCTTTATGTTTTATACTTTTGCATGGGCTGCGTCCCAGGACTTTTGTTCAAGAGTGTAATAGATGGTTTGAGACAAAGGTTTAGTAAACACTTCCTCTTGTTTATGAAAATGTTTTTGATTCTATGGTTTTAAAGAAGTTTTAAATTTCCTGTATTTTTCTAGTATCTTATGTTATGATTATGCTAAGGGCTTATATGAGACCCCTTCGGGATCAAGTACGCAAGTTACGTCTAGGGGGTACCCCTGGGTCGTGATAAACTTGGTAATCAGAGCACAAGGTTTAGAATGGTTCTAGGATTGTATCACACCACGTCTAGTATAGTCTTGTTAAAAAATGTGAAGAGCTCCATATTTATGAATAGGAAGCTATTGGATGTTTAGGAAATCTGATTTCTTCATTCTCGTGCTATAGAGTTTAGATCTACTAGGTCTTTCTCCTAACCATTGGCCTATGGTTTTTCAGGTTATGGCTAATACTAGGGCTAATGCTAGGAGGGATGAGGAAGATAATGGAGAACAGGAGGTTCCTCTTCAAGTTCCAAACCAAGCTCTTCCTCAAGCTCCAAATAACCCTCCAATTGAGAATGTCAGTCTTGCGGAGTTTAGGGCTTCTATGCAATTGTTGGCTCAAGCCTTGACGACCCAAACCAATAGAGAGGTGGTGGGTCCGGCAAACCCAATAAGGGGGATGGCTTCTTCTAGGGTGACAGAGTTTTGGAGGATGAACCCTCCGGAGTTTTATGGCTCCAAAGTGGAGAAAGATCCTTAACATTTTATAGATGAGGTGTATAAGGTGCTTGCCATCATGGGTTTGACTACGATAGAGAAAGCGGAGCTCGACGCTAATCAATTGAGGGATGTAGCACAAATTTGGTATGAGCAATGGAAAGATAGTAGACCGCTAGAAGAAAGCCCAATAAAGTGGGAAGGGTTTAAAGAGGCATTCTTTGATAGGTTCTTTCTCCTAGAGTTGAGGAAACTAAAGATGCAAGAGTTCATAAATCTTAAGCAAGGGGGTATGAGTGTGAATGAGTATTCCCTTAAGTTCAACCAACTATCAAAATATGCTTCAACCATAGTGGGGGATTCAAGGGCCAAGATGAATAAGTTTGTGATGGGAGTGTCCGAATTAGTGGTCAATGAATGTCGTTTGGCAATGCTTATCCCTAGTATGAATATTTCCTGTCTTATGGTTCATGCCGAACAAATTGAGGAGCAATAAGTCTGGAAAAAAGTATTCCAGCAAAGTCTCTCCATTTCCTAAGCCTACTTTCACCAAGTGTGGAAGGAGTCACTAAGGTAAGTGCCTAGCCAACATGGATGGTTGCTATGGGTTTGGAAAGAATGGGCACAAAATGAGAGATTTCCTGGTTCTTAAGGCTAAAGGAAGAGAGGGTAAGAATTTTGACTCTAGTGGTGTTGATGAGGAGCCTTAAAAGAAGAATAGGTTTTATGCTCTCCAATCTAGAGAACATCAAGAGTGATCTCCTCATGTCCCTTCCGTTATGTGTTTTTATGCTTTAGTAACTTTCTGGATTTCTTGTTTTTTGTGACTTGTTATTATGGACTTGAAGTATCTTTAATATGAATGGTGCTTCCTTGTTGCCTTATGTTATGAATTATGTTTAGAAGATTTTGTGTAGGCTTACTCCCAAGAGGGAGATAGTGTGCCTATCTAATGAGGTTATTGTGTGATTGTGCGTTGCCATGATTTCCTTATATGCATGTTCATGAAAATGCTTAGGTGTTGTTAGAAATGACTTATATGCATGATTTTTTTCTCATGTTGTAGTGCATTGACTAGAGTTTCATATAGACTTCATGAGATGAGTATATGAGCATGCCTTACTGTTGGAGTTGAAAGATTCCTCCTTGAATGAATGCTTTTGGGAATAAATTTCATATGGGCTCCATGAAAGTATGTTGAGCATGTTATGACTAGGAGATGGTAGTTCCTCCTTGAATATGACTAGTTATGAGAATATCTTGCATAAATGGGTTGTTTGATGAAGTTCCTACTTCCTTTTGTTGCATTGAGTATGTTTACTGGGAGTTGAAGTTTTCCTCCTTGTTTATGTGCATTAGCTATGTTGCATGCATGATGGGCTGCTAGTCTAGAGTCGTTTCCTTTAAGAAGTGTTTAGAATTGTCATTCGAGGAAAAATGTTCCCAATGAGGAGATATTGTAACACCCCGGAAGCTAATAGACTTAACTAGAGCCTCAAGCTAGGGTTCTAGAGTTTGATATATGAGGAATAGAGTCGTAGATAGAACTTCCGATACTTAGAATGTGGGGTTTAGTGGTTGAAAGTCAAGGTACGTGTTAGACCCCATAATTTAGAACATTACTAAGGTTTGGTATAGGGTTGCAAGGGCAAAGTCCAAGGCCAAGAGGCAAAGCCTAAGCCAAAGGACAAGGCTTCCTAAGCTTGGCCAAGTACTGCCCCAGGGTTCACGACCAGTGGTCTTGACCATGGTCCGTGACGGAGTTTGTGAAGACCCCTTAGCCTAGTGGGAGATGAAGCCTCGTGGCTTAGCTACTGTCCAAGAGACCACGAGCCACTTCACGGCCTGTGGTCATGTGGGAAGGCTTGTGGGCATGCCTTAGTATTTTGGGAGCTTGGCAAGTGAGGGGAGCTACTGGTCAAGGAACCACAGGCACAACCACGGGTCGTGGTGCCTTTCACGGCTGGTGAAGAGGGGTGTGACCCCATGCAAGGGGATGCCTAATCGAGAGTACTTAGGTAAATTCCAAATCGTTTAGTTAATTAATTGGGCCATTTTATATGAGTTTTATTCACCTATATAAGGTATTTTAAGTCATTAGCCCCCAATTTTAAGTCACTTTTCACAAGACCCAAATTAAAAACCTCAAATCACTCCTCTCTCAAATATTTCTCTCTCTAGAAACCTCCATTGAAGAAGAAGCTAGGGCTTGAAGCTAAGGTCAAGAACAAAGGCTCCATTGCTAAAGGCCTTTCTAGGGAATTTACTAAGTTATGTTTAGATTTTCATAGATGGGTTCTTCCACCAATAGAGTCCCCTAGAAATTCGCCAAATTTGTGAAGAAGAACCCCAATCTAAGCTAGGGTTTCTTCCAATGTGTGGGTATAGTTGGGTATGACTCCAATTGGTTGGAAAATACTCATGTATGATTAATTTAGTGTTAATTCATGATACTATGATGAATTTATGTGATTTCCATGATTACCTTAGTCTAATTGATGAGATGATTTATGTGGGGTTATTGCCATGGATGGTGAAATTGAAGGTCAAGGTGAACTTCTAGAATGAATGCTTTGACTAGTAATTGTTTAGGTCTAGAACCTATATGCATGAATTGATTTAGAATGATGTGAATATGATGGTTCTTGAGTAGTAATGCTTGATATTGATCTTACATGAATAATTATGACTAGAGTTTATTGATAACGAAAAATATGACAAGAATTGCTTAAAGATGAATCTTATCACTTGAGTGTCTTCTAACCTTGATATGAATGATGATAGAATGAAGTAAAGCTTTGAGAGTAAGGCTTGTAATCATGAATATTGATTTACTAGGGCTTTGAGAGTAGAACCAATGTGATGAATAGAAGGCTAGTAGGTGGATTTGTGGTGAAAGGCATATACTCACCTAATCTACTTTATGAAGGCTTGAAATTATGAAGTGATAGAATCACTTGAACATGGATTGGTTGTCAAGGACATCCTTCCATGCGATATGAGTGTTAAGCAAGGCTTAACAATTAAATCTTGGGGTGTATGCTTGGCTACAAGTGGATATTAACAATGAGATGGAGTATCACACAAGACAGGGTCCGCTCCAAGTAAAAATGCGAACCACACCTAGTTGATGTGAGGAGTATCCAAGTTAAAGGGGGAACTCTTACGTAGTAGAGTGTAGGTTTTCCCAAAGTTAGGTCTCATGAGATTGAAGCCTTCACATAGTTGAGTTAAGGTTTCTAGTAGAAATATCCAAATCCAATGAACTAAGACATGTTTGAAGAAGCATCTCATAGTGTTATAAAGCATAATTGAACTAAGATTTACTTAATGAAGTACCTCAAGTGTTCAAGAGTATAAATGGACTTAGACATGCTTATGGTTGTATCTTATAGGGTCCATGGTAATGATGAATCTTGACATGCTAAAAGTAGTATCTCATAGGGTTCAATCTAATAATGAACCAAGATGTGCTCAAGAGAGTACCTCCTAGTGTTTTAAAGTTAAAGAGAGGAAGAAGGTTCCAAATCAAGAAGTTTTAGTATGAGGACCAAAAAATAGTACTTAGCATGAGTAGTATTATGGGATGCTATTTGTGCATTGCACAAGTATGACTTAGGGTCATTCAAGGAAGAGTTCTTATTAGTGATGTATTTTACGGTAGGGTTGTGTTATAGTTGCCTTCCATGTTATGTTTGACTAAGGATGGTAGTTCTCTTGTCTATATGAAGTAATTTAATAATGAGGCCAAAGGAGGGTGGATTTGACAAAGATGACTTCAAGGCTATGCATAGTGTGAAGGGTAGTATGGGATGACTCTCATGCATTGCACAAGTGTGTCTTGAAATTAATTAGGAGTATGGTGCCCTTATGTAATAGAGAAGCTTAGAGATTTGACCATAAATATAGGCTATGATTAAGATGACAAAAATGGGATACTTGGTTGGGTAGTATTATGGGATGCTATTCATGCTTTGCACTTACATGCTTTTGAGGTTACTTGAGAATAGTTCTATTACGGTAGAGATGACTAAGAGTCAATTTTGCTTATTATGATTATGACTTATCTCTTATGCTCATTTACTATGTCTTATGCTGCCTTAATATTATATGATGCTTATGTTGGAGATTTTGCTATGACTATGTTATTGTCTTTTATGTTAGTCTTATCGTGACTAATCATCTTGAGATGTTCTTATGATGTTGTTCTAGCTTTTATACATGGTACATTTCGTACTAATACATATTTCCTACATTCTAATCAAATGCAGGGTTTTGGAGATTGAGTTGCTTGAAGGCTAGGTTCCTAAGGTGCAAGAAGAGTTGAAGGATTGGTGAGTCCTCAAAGCTTCGAGGACAAACTCATTATGTTCCCTTTATGTCATTTCTTTATGTTTTACAGTTTTGTATGGGCTGCTTCCCTAGATTTTTATTCAAGAGTTTAATAGATGGTTTGAGACACAGGTTTAGTAAAGACTTTCGATTGTTATGAAAATATTTTTGATTCTATGGTTTTAAAGAAGTTTTAATTTTCCCGTACTTTTCTAGTATCTGATGTCAAGATTATGCTAAGAGCTTGTATGAGACCCCTTCGGGGTCATGTACGCCATGTTACGTCTAGTGGGTATCCATGGGTCGTGACATCCATAGTTACCTTAGAAGGGTTGGGAGTTGATGAAAGCCTTTCATATGAGGAAGTTCCAGTTCAGATTTTGGATCGGCAAGTCAAAAAGTTGAGAAACAAGGAATTTGCTTCTGTGAACGTGTTATGGAGGAATCACTTAGTTGAGGGTGCTACCTGGGAGGCCAAGGCCGACATGATGTCCCGATATCCTCAGCTATATCCTTCTAATCCTACTTTAGCTTGGGGTAATGAGTTCCTCATGGTTTGTTCTATGTTATGGGGGTCATGTGTGTTTTGTATGTTTCCATGATTTCCATATGTTATGCATGTTCATGAAAAAGCTTAAGTTTTGAAATAAATGATTTATATGGTTTATTTTCGTCATGTTGTTGTGCATTAAGTATGAGTTGCCTATAGACTTTATGAGATGAATTGATGAACATGCTTTAGCTATGCTTTTTGAGAATGAATTGCATATTGACTCCATGAGATTGTGTTGAGCATGCTTTTAGCTTGGAGAAGGTAGTTCCTCATTGAACATGAGAAATGTTTAAATTTCATCTATATTGGGTTGCTAGATTTCAAACTTCCTTATGATGCATTGAGTATGTTTAACTTTGAGTTAATGTTTCCTCCTTGATTTTGTGCATTGCATGCATGATAGGCTGTTAGACTTAGTTTCATCCATCTTATGATGTTTTGAGAACGGCCTAGCTTGGAGTCGATAGTTCCTCCTTGGTTATATGCATTTTAATGAAGTTGGATTTTTAGGTTGGGTTGTTAGTTCCTCTTCTACTCTTTTAGAGCCATTTTGATTCTCATTCAAGGAGGAATGGTCCCAAGGGGAATATATTGTAACACCACCTATCTAAAATAGGTCAAATTACAGCTTTCTAGGTGCTGAAGCAGTCAAACCACATTGGCCACCCACGACCCGTGGAAGGGACCATGGACCGTAGGTGTGGTCCATGGTTGGCCTTCCTAGCAGTGGTCTGAGGGCCAAGAGCCTCAACCAGACTAATGGAGCGTTTGTCAGACCACGGTCCATGGTTAGGGTCTGTGGTTCGAAACCCCAAAATCCAGTCTCTGATGACCAATGACGATCCACCAGGACGAGTCGTAGGTAAGACCACGGTCCGTCTACTAGGGTCCGTTGGTGGTAAGCTGGCAGTTATTTTCAGGGTTAGTTGGGTCTTTTCCTAATTAATTAGTTCCTATACTATGTCATTTTGCCTATGTTTAGGACCCCCATATATGTTTTTTTACCCCCAAATTCACCACATTCACTTCATTCTTCCAAATTCACAAAAGAACTCTCAACTAATTCTCTCTCTAAAACTTGAAGAAGAAGAAGGATTCATCTAGGGTTTCAAGCTAAGGTCTAAATTCCTCCATTTAAGGCTAGAAACTGGATTCAAGGTATGATAGTTTTCATCCATGGAGTTCCCAAATTCCTCTATTCCAAAAGGTAGAATTCCCCAATTGAGTTAGGGTATTCTTCTATTACCATGGGCTTTTCATTATTGATTTGAATGATTGAATTATGATCTTCTAACCATGAATTGATTATTTACCATGATTTTTTGATGAATTCCCCATGAACCCATGTAATCCCCATGTTTTATAGTTATGAATCATATGATGTGGGTTTTTGATCTTCAAGAAAGAGTTTTATGAAATTAAGCATGTATTGCATGCTTTAAATTTATGATAAAATCCATATCTAACCTATGTTTTCTAAGTATTGAATATTCAAAGTAGGTTTTTGACCTCAAGAGGTAAATTATGGATTTATGCATTTTTTTATGAAATCTATGCAATGTTTTAAGGGTGCTTTGCGAGTAAAGTACCAATGATGATATTGTTGTTGTGTTATTGAAAGGATATTCTCATAAACACATACTAGCATGATGTGAAAGTTTTTCTCACATATAAAGGATTCTTAGGTTGAATGGTTTTCTCACCTAATTGAATCAAAGAGTAAGAGATATCCTAATGAACTAGCTTGGATTGGTTGTCCAAGGATATCTTTCCATGAATCATGAGTTAAGTCAAGACTTAATAACTATTCCGTGAGATTTATTCTTAGCACCGAGTGGATATTGATAGTGAGATGGAAGCTCTCTCATTGTAGAGGTCGGGCTTCTAGTAGCATTCTCCTTATCCCTTAACCATGTGGCCCCATAGGTTGATTAGCTACTGGATCCACTTAAGCTAGAATTTCATGGTCCTTACCTTCGCAAGTAGGACAACCCTCTTTGGTGTGGGATACATTGGGGGTCATGTTATAGCTCACATGGTCTCTATGTTGGTTAAGGCTAATTCATCACATTAATAATGAACTAAGGTTACTCAAAGAGTATCTCATATGTGTTCAAAGTCTTTATGGAGTTAGCTTGCATTTGACCATTTTTTTATGAAATATGTTTTCTAACCTTCTAATATCATGTTTTAACTTGGTCAATTGCATGCCATGAAATGAAATGTCCATTTTTTCGTGTTTTAAATGTTTTGTGCATGGATATCATACTTGCTACATTGTTTGTACTAATGCATACTCTTGCCTATATTTCCCCAAATGTAGGGTCCGACAGTCAGGGTCATCAGTCTTGTGGCTAGTGGTTGATTCGAGATATTTCCAATCCTTGGTGAGTCCTCATGCTTAGAGGATGGAGTTTATTGTTTTCCGTTTCTTCCATGTATTTTTTCTTCTGGACATCTTGTATGGGCTTGGACCAATTTCATTCTATTGTATTAGATGACTATGATGAGCCATGAGTTTAGACTTCCGCTTTCTTTGTAAAATGTTTTGGACTTGAAATATTGTTTTTACTCTTATTGTTCTATTTCTTATGTTATCAGAACTAAGTGGCTTTTTGTCACGACACAGGGGTACACCCTAGATGTAACAAAGCACATAGAACCCCGAAGGACTCCATGTAAGCCACTTAGCATATCATAACATAAAGCAATAGAAATGATGCGAAAATTTAAAACATTTTCCATACAATCAAAGTCTTTTATAAAAGCAAGCGGAAGTCTATAATACTTTGTCTCAAACAATCTAATACAACTTGAATAAATCTTTGGGACGCAGCCTATACAAAAGTCGAAAACATAAAAGATAGGCATAAAGGAAAGGTGATCAAATCCTCGATGCTATGAGGACTCACCAAGTCTTCAATCCTTGCTACACTATGAGCCTAGCCACGGGGATGAAACTCAATATCTCCGAAGCCTACATTTGATAAGAATGTAGGCAAGAGTATGCGTTAGTACAAAATGCGCTAAATATGATAGTTAGCATAACATAATAAGAGCATAACAACATGATCATAAAAATAATCTCCAATATAGACATAATATAAGCATTAGTCAAGATAAGGAATAATCCATAAAAATATGAGATATATCATATTCATAAGCATAGCCCTTTCTTAGATCTTCATAACATAAGAGAACTATTTTTCAAGTAACCTCAAGTCATACTTGTGCAATGCATGGATAAGACCCCATAATCTCACCCACACTAAGTACCACTTTTAGGCCATCATAATCATACTTACCATCTTTGGATCTCATCCTTAGCTTACTTCTCATAGGTAAGGGAACCTTCACCTTTAGTCCAACATATCATGAAAGGCAACTATAGAAGCAATCAAAGCTAAGCATACAACATATAAGAAAACACTTCATAAGTAGCTTCAAGTCATACTTGTCCAATGCATGGATAAGACCCCATAATCTTACCTATACTAAGTACCACTTTAAGCCATCATACATAAATGAATACTATTTATCATTTCTAGACTACCAAGAAATAGAACCCTATTAGGCTAGACCAAGCTACCAAGGGAATAGCACCATACTAGGCTACAACATGCTACCAAAGGAACAACACCATACTAGGCTATACCAAGTTAATCATCTTGATAACATAATTACATTATGCTAAGCCAAGCTACCATGGAAAGCATACTATCATGCAAGTCCAAGCTATTCAAGGAAGGTTACTATTGCTCCATCCTAGCTACCATGAATTGATTTAGCTTAACCAATTTATGCTACCATGCAAGTATTCTATGATACTAGTGCAAGCTATCCTTAGGAAGGGTGTGATTACTCAATCCAAGGCTACCATAAGGTCTTATTATCAAGCTACCATGAAATGGTCTTGTCTTACGAAGTCAAGCTATTCATGAAGCGATTTCATAACACAACTTCAAGCTAACATAACTAAGCATGCTTTGATTCAATTGAGATGAGCAAAGCTCTCAACCTAGAATCATTCTATGTGAGAGAACCGTTCATCTCCTATCATATTCATGCCTAAGTGTGTAGATGAGAATAACCTTTCAACAACACAAGAACTAGACCATGAGCATATTCACTTTACTCTCAAAGTGTTCATAAAGCATGTACATAGATTCTATAAGAACATGCATAATGTCATACATTCATAATATAGGTCATGTGGGTAAACCTTCCACAACAATTCTATCTATAATCAACATTCATCATATAGCTTCTCTCTCAAAGCCTTACTATTCTTAACTCATCATGTTAGCTTTACTCTCAAGCCCTACTAGTCATGATCCATCACATATACATTATTCTAATTCAATTCATGTCTGCATGCTTTTATTCTTGAACAATTACTATACATATCACCAATTCTAGAAGATCATCTATGAATCCTCAATTTCCCTTCACAAGGCATAAACCCATATTACGTCAATTTCATCAATTAGACTAGGGTTAACCATGGAAAACATGTAATATCATCATAATAACATGATTCACTACTAATTCAATCATAAACAATCAATATCCACTCAATTGGATCCATATTCAACTTACTCACAATATTAGAAGGAACCCTAACTTGAATTAAGGATTTCATCTTCACAATTGTGGAATAACTAAGGGACTTCATGGATGGAAGAATCCATGGATGAATAAGCTATGATACCATGATTATAAAGCCCTCACAAAGCTTGGAATATTGGAGGAATTTGACCAAGCTTGATTCTCTTCTTCTTCTTCTTCTTCTTCTTCTTCACTTTCTAGATTCTATCTTCAAGGCATGGAACCCTTTGTTTGCCACCAACACGAGCTCAAGGACCTCTAACTTCATGAATAAACCTTGTATCTTGTGAAGGTCTCGAGCTTGACTTTGCGTGAATGGCCTTGATGCCATCTTGATTGCATCATTCTCTCCTTCTTGAAAAGAATTTTTCCTCAAATTCGACGGATCATCATCATCAAGAGTTGGAGATGGGGACAGGTCGCACACATTGAAAGTGTTGTGTACTTGATATTTCGAAAAAAAGGTCAACCTTATAGGACTTGTTATTGATCCTTTCAAGAACTTGAAATGGAACATCACTTCTTGGCATCAATTTCGTATTTCGATAAGTGGGAAATTTCTCCTTGCGAAAGTGCACCCACACCCAATTACCCGGTTCAAGCACAACCCTTTTGCGACCCTTGTTCGCCTTTTTGGCTACTTCTTGGTTCTTCTTCTCTAGGTGATGTCACTACCCAGGGTACTCCTTAGATGTAACAAGGCATATAAGACCTCGAGAGGACTCATACAAGCCACTTAGCATATCATAACATAAAGTAATAGAAAAGGTGCAGGAATTTAAAACTCTTCAATACAGTCAAAGTCATTTATAAAATGAGCGGAAGTCTAATAACATTGTCTCAAACTATCTAACATAAGAGAATAAAAACTTAGGACGCAGCCCAAACAATAGTTTAACAAAAAAACAAAGACATAATTGATAAAGGGAGATCTAATTCTCGAATACTTTCACTTCCTTGATCACTAAGAACCTAGCCACAAGTATGTGTATCAGGAGCGCCGAACCCTATATTTATTAAGAATGTAGGCAAGAGTATGTATTAGTACAATCAAGTACTGATGGCTAGCATAAACAACATAATCATAAGCATTATTCAACATAAGACATAAAGGATAATCATAATCAATACATAATAAGCATCATAAAGAAAGAGGGATACTTCCTTAAGTAACCTCACTTATCCTTAGCCAAGACTTAGGTCATCCGCCTTTAGTCAAGCTCACATCATGGAAGGCATATCTAGCAACACTCCAAGTCAATTAAATTCATAACATAATCACATCATTCATACTTACTTTTAAATACATGTGGATTCACCTCAATGCCTAGTTCATAAAAGCTAATGGGAATTAGCCTCTTGCCTTACTTTTAGATTGTGGGTACGCCTCCACAACCTCATCATATGATGCGGATACTCACCTCCACATCATTTCATAAGGAGAATGGTACTCACCTCCATGTCCATTCATCATAGTAAGAACGTAGGGACTCGCCTCTTGTTCAAGTCTAACAAGTATATCAAATCACTTCATATCCATACATATGGAGGTCAAGGGTAATCGCCTCTAGCCTCATCATTCATTGAGCATTTTAGTCTATAATCATTTTAGGTGAACAATCCTTTCAACCTGGAATCATTAATGTGAGTAAACCTTTCACATTCATTCAATCATTCTTATCGATTCATCACGGGAAGTATCCCTTCCACTTCATAACATCAATCAATCAACAATTCATAGTCTAGGCTTTACTCTCAAAGTACTACATCTCATGATCATCATCTATGCTTTACTCTCAAGAGATTAACAACATATTAATCATATATGCTTCAATCTAAAGCAATTCTAGTCATAAATCATCAATCTTATAAGGACATATCTAACCCATAGAGTTTCCCTCACAAGGCATCGAACCCAACATGTCAATTCAACCCTAAAATCATAGGATAGGAATGGGTACATGTAATTTCATCCTAATACATGCAATTCTATCAATTCAATCATAAACAATCATCATTCACTCAATTGGATCAACATTCATCATAACCCACAACAATGGAAGAAACCCTAACTAGAATTGGGAAAATTCTTCTTCAAATTGTGGAATTCCAGGGGACTCCATGGGAGGAAAGATCCCATGGATGAAAAGTCATCTTACCATAGTCACAAAGCCTACTACAAGTTTGATGATTGGAGACTTGAACTTGACCTAGCTTCCTCTTATTCCTTCTTCTTCTTCCTTCTATAGAGAGAATATTTGAGAGGAGTTTTGGGAATTGTTTTGGGATTTGAGAGAATGACTTAGTTGAGGGGATTTTGGGGGTTAAAAATACTTATATAGGTGGTCTAGGTCTAGGAAAAACTACACAACTTCAATTTTATTAAGATCGGAAAAGACCCATAAACCCCAAAAATAACTGCCAGCTCATGAACTACGGAACCAAGACCGACGGACCGTCGATGGACCTACAGTCCGTCTTGGTAGTCCATCACTAAGTTCAGAGACTTTTGGCCAAATGACAAGAGGCTGGATCATAGGGTGTCGATGGACCTACGGTCCGTGGGTCCCTCTGTGGTCCATGCCTAAACCAATTTTCTGAGGTTGTTATCCACAGCCCTACCTACGGTCCGTATGTCAACCCACGGGCCGTGGTTAGCCCTTGTGGATAGCACCTGCATTTCCTCAACAAGTGTTATTTTCCTCATTTTGAATCCGGGGTGTTACATCATCTCCCCCTTGGGATCATTCGTCCTCGAATGAGATTCTAGGCACATTTCTAAACAAAAAGCCTCAAGAATAGCAGCCCATCGTGCATGCAACTAATATATATGCACACAACTAAGTAGGAAACATCAAATTCAATCTCAACATACTCAATGCACCATAAGGGAGTAGGAACTAAATCTAACAACCCAATATGCATGAAATTTTCAGATCTCCTACACTTAAGGATGAACTACCTTCTCCTAACTCAAAAGCAATACTCAACACAATCTCATGGAGCCCATATGCATTTCAATCTCAAAAAGCACAAATTCAAGGGGGAAATCTCCACTCCAAACTAAAACATGCTCAATAATTCATCTTATGAAGTCTATAAGCAATTCATACTCAATACTCAACAACATGAGGAAAATACAACATAAAAGCCATTTCTTTCAAAACTTAAGCTTTTTCATAAATGTGCATATCAAGGAAATCATGGGAACACATAAAGCACACACATGACTTCAAACAAAGGCAAATCAAGAGGAACTCATTACCTCAAGCTAGAATAAGAGGAAAAAGATGAGGATATTGGGACATCATATCAACATCGGCCTCCCAAGTAGCACCCTCAACTAGATGGTTTCTCCACAACACTTTTACACAGACAACCTCTTTGTTCCTCAGTTTCTTAACTCGTCAGTCTAAAATCTCAATCGGAACTTCTTCATAAGAAAGGTTCTCTTTCACCTCCAACCCTTCTAGGGGAACTATGGATGTCGGATAACCAACACACTTTTTTCAACATAAAGACATAAAAAACCAGATGCACAGATGCCAACTCATTTGGTAAATCAAGCTCATATGCAACCTTACCAACATGCCTCAAGATTTGATATGGGCCTACAAAATGGGGACTAAGCTTCCCTTTTTTCCCAAACCTTATTACACCCTTCCTGGGTGAGATTTTCAAGTGAACCTAATCAAGCACATCAAATTCAAGGTCTCTCCTTCTAACATTCGCATAAGACTTTTGTCGACTTTGGGCCGTTCTCAACCTCTCTCTTATGAGTTTAACTTTCTCAATAACCTCATGTACTAACTTGGGTCCTATCGAAGCAACCTCACCCACCTCAAACCAACCTATAGGAGATCTACACCTCCTACCATAAAAGGGCCTCAAACGGAGCCATACCAATAATAGAATGGTAACTATTTTTATAGGCAAACTCAATCAATGAAAAGAGATCATCCCAATTACCTTTAAAATCAATCACACAAGCTCTCAACATGTCTTCCAATGTTTTGATTGTTCTTTATGCTTGCCCATCGGTTTGTGGGTGAAAAGCCATACTAATCTTAACTTTAGTGCCAAGACCCTTTGGAATGACTTCCAAAACTGAGAAGTAAACTGAGTACCTCTATCGGAGATAATGGACAAGGGTACTCCATGCAATATCACCATCTCACTCAAATACAACATAGTGTAGTCTTGCACCGAGTATGAAACCTTGACGGATATGAAATGGTTTGACTTTGTCATTCGGTCAACTATAACCCAAATCGAATCATATTGTCGTCGAATTTATGGAAACCCTAATATGAAGTCCATATTCATATCTTCCCACTTCCAAGTAGGAATACCAATGTCTTGGGATAAATATCCCAATTTTTTATGCTCAACCTTCACTTGTTGGCAATTTGGACACTTGGCCACAAAACTCGCAACATCCTTCTTCATCCCATTCAACCAATAGATCTCCCATAAATCACGGTACATTTTGGTGGCTCCCGGGTGAATAGAATACCGAGAACTATGGGCTTCAGATAAAATATGTTCCCTCAAGTCATTAATATTTGGAACACATAACCGAACTTGATACCTTAGGACACCATCTCCCCCTAGGGAGAAAGCCTCTACGGATTTCTTTCATACCGCCTCTTTAAATTCTACTAAGGTTGGATCAAGGAATTGCTTTGCTTTAACATCAGCCACGAAAGATGATTCGGAACGATTATGGATCATAATACCACCCTTGGTGGAATCCACTAGTTGAACTCCATATCGGGCCAACCTCTGAATATCTCGATCCAACTCTTTCTTCTCATCATCAACATGTGTAACACTACCCATTGATAACCGACTAAGGGAATCCGCTACTACATTAACTTTACCGGGGTGATAGAGAACACTCATATCATAATCTTTCAATAATTCAAGCCACCTTCTTTGGAGAAAATTTAGATCTTTTTGGGTAAACACATATTGAAAACCTTTATGGTCAGTAAAAGCATCAACATGTACCCCATACAAATAATGCTTCTAAATCTTTAAGGAAAATACCACCGCCACTAATTCAAGGTTGTGGGTAGGATAGTTCTTCTCATGAACCTTTAGTTACCTTGAAGCATAGGCAATCACCTTACCATTTTTCATAAGCACACATCCCAACCCAACTCTAGAGGCATCACAATACACCACAAAGCCATTTGTACCTTCCGGTAAAGTCAACACCGGAGAGGAAGTAAGTCTATCTTTCAACTCTTGGAAACTTTTCTCACAAGTATCCAACCATATAAACTTGACCTTCTTTTGAGTCAGAGTCGTCAATAGAGAGGCAATCGTAGAAACTGCTCAACAAATCTTCTATAATAACTGTCCAAACCCAAGAAACTTCTAATATATGTCGGTGATAGAGGTCTAGGCGAACTCTTGACCGTATCCGTCTTCTTTGGATCTACCTCAATACCCTTGCTTGAAACTATATGGCCTAAGAAAGCCACGGACCTCAACCAAAATTCACATTTGCTAAACTTTGCAAAGACTTGCTGGTCCTTGAGAATTTGCAATACAATCCTCAGATGATCAATATGCTCATTCCCACACCTCGAATAGATCAAAATATCATTGATAAATACAATCACAAACACATCAAGTTATTGTCTAAATACCCTATTCATCAAGTCCATGAAGGCCGCCAGAGCATTAGTCAAACCAAAGGACATCACTAAAAACTCATAATGGTCGTATCAGGTTCTAAAGGTTGTCTTCAGAATATCTTCCTCTTTCACCCTCAATTGGTGATAACCCGATCGGAGATCAATTTTAGAGAAATACCTTGGCCCTTGAAGTTGATCAAATAAATCATCAATTCTTGGAAGAGGATACTTGCTCTTAATGGTCACCTTGTTCAATTGTCGATAATCAATACATAGATGGAGTGAACCATCCTTCTTCCTAACAAACAACACCGGAGCACCCCATGAGGAAAATGCTAGGTTGGATGAAACCCTTACCCAAAAAAACCCTCAATTGATCCTTAAACTCCTTAAGGTCAGTCGGAGCTATTCTATAAGGAGGAATAGAAATAGGTTGTGTATCCGGGATAAGGTCAATTCCAAAGTCTATTTCCCTTACGAGAGGAATACCGGGTAAGTCATCGAGAAATACTTCCAGAAACTCTTTTACCATGGGGACCGACTTAAGACTTGGGGTTTTGGACTCCACATCCCTCACCCTCACTATGTGATAGATACAATCCTTAGAAATCATTTTCCTAGCTTTAAGGTTAGAAACAATTTGACCTCTTAACATAGAACTCCCCCCTTCCACTCAAGGATAGGGTCATTTGGAAACTGAAATATGACCACTCTAGTTCTACAATCAATAGAGTCATAATAAAAACGCAACCAATCCATGCCCAAAATCACATTGAAGTCTATCATATCAAGTTCCACAAAATCTATTAGAGTGACTCTATGGGATAAGGAAATGGCACATCTCCTGTAGACTCTCTTAGCCACCAAAAATATCACCATTGGGGGTAGAAACAGAAAAAAGGTTCCAATAATAAATCAGGAAGCATATCAAATCTCATAGCCACTAAAGGAGTCACAAAGGACAAAGTAGCACCCGGATCAACCAAAGCATAAACATCAAAATGAAAGACTTTTAACATACTCGTCACCACATCCGGGGAGCTCTCTTGGTTACCTCTAGTTTGGAAAGCATAGAAACGGTTTTGTTTAGGAGTATTCCCGCCCGAGCCACTTGGATCGGATGAATGGTAGGGTTGAGCCCTACGACGAGTGTCTTCCTCATTTCTAGTAACCGAAAAGAAATCCCTTATTTTATGATCAATCTACCACACCCGAAAAAAGCATTAGAGCCCACTAGACACTTCCCTTCATGATTTCTCCCACATTTATCACAAGTAGGCATTGGAGGCATATTACCATCTCCTTTCGGTTTTGGGTTAGCCACCCTCTCATTCCTTGGACTCGGAGGAGCACTTGTAGAACCTTTCCCAGAGAACTTTTGACGGAACCTTGGACGACCCCGTCCACCGGACCTAGCATGTGAATAGTTGCCATCATCCACTCTAGCCCTCTTTACCCCTCTAGATCTTCCCTTGAGCTTTTCTTCCTCAATTTGTTGGGTGTGCACCATAAGGCGAGAGATGTACATGTCATGGACAAGTATAGCGGTGCAGCACTCCATGACTACCACGTCGGATACACTCGATACAAACTTACTCATCTTGGCCCTACGATCCGCCACAATAGAAGGAGAATACTTGGATATTTGAGTGAACCTCCAAGCATATTCCCTTACACTCATATTACCATGCCTAAGGTTGATGAACTCAAGTACCTTGGCCTCTCTCATCTCAAGAGGGAAGAATCGATCAAGAAAAGCACTTTTGAACCTCTCCAATTCTATGGGATCCGCTTCCACCGGCCTTTCCTCTTTCCACTGATTAAACCAAATCTGAGCAACCCTTTTGAGTTGGTAAGCGGCCAATTATGTCTTCTCATCCGAAGTCACTCCCATAATAGAAAGTATCTTGTAGACCTCGTAGATAAACTGTTAAGGGTCTTCCTCAACTTTGGAGCCATAAAATTCCAGAGGGTTCATTCTCATAAAATCCCTCACTCTTGATGTCGTCGTACCCACATTTAGGTTCACATGAGCAACCATTTCTCTATTGGCTTGAGCTGTCACGTCTTGAGCCAAAACTTGAAACGCTGACCTAAACTCCGCAATAGTCACATTCTCATTCAATGGGTCAATCAAAGCTTGAGGAGAAGCTTGGGGAGGAACCTATTGCTCAACATTGCCTTCCTCCAACAATCTAGCATTAGCCCTTCTAGTATTCATATCCTGAAAACCATCAGGCACATATTAGGAGAAAGACTTATAGAGTTTAAACTCCAAGGCACGACTTAGAGAACTGAAGAAGTTAAGTTTCCTAAACATATAATAGCCTCTCATTCATAAATGTGGCGCGCTTCACACTTATGAACAAGACTCTACTAGACGTGGTTTAAGACATCCTAGAACCATGTGCTCTGATTACCAAGTTTGTAACGACCCGGAGTACCCCCTAGATGTAACAAGGCCTATAAGACCCCGAGAAGACTCATACAAGTCACTTAGCATATCATAACATAAAGTAATAGAAAAGGTGCGGGAATTTAAAAATCTCCAATACAATCAAAGTCTTTTATAAAATGAGCAGAAGTCTAATAACATTGTCCCAAACCATCTAACGTAAGAGAATAAAATCTTGGGACGCAGCCCATACAATAGTCCAACAATAAAAGAAAGACATAAAAGAAAAAGGGTGATCCATTCCTCGAATACAATGAGGACTCACCAAAGCTTCACTTCCTTGATCACTAAGAACCTAGCCACAAGTGTGTGAATCAGGAGCGCCGAACCCTACATTTGATAAGAATGTAGGAAAGAGTATGTGTTAGTAGAGTGAAGTACTAAATATGATGGCTAGCATAAACAACATAATCATAAGAATTAGTCAACATAAAACATAAGTCATAATCATAATCAATACATAATAAGCATCATAATGAAAGAGGGTGTCACGACCCAGGGGTACACCTTAGATGTAACATGGCGTACTTGAACTCGAAGAGATCTCATACAAACCCTTAGCATATCATAACATAAGATAATAGAAAAGTGCTTAAATTTTAAAACATTTTCCCATACAATCAAATATTTATAAAAGCAAAGCGGAAGTCATACTACACTTGTCTCAAACCATCTAAACAACTTTTAATACTCTTGGGACACAGTCCATACAATGGTCTCAGAACATGAAAATAAAGACATAAAGGAAATAGTGGTTTTGTCCTCGATGCTATAAGGACTCACCAAGTCTTCAACTCCTTGCTCTTCTAGAAATATATCCTCAATAATGGAACTCAAAATCGTCGAACCCTACATTTGATGAGAATGTAGGCAAGAGTATGCGTCAGTACAAAAGTACTAAATGTGATAGCTCGCATAACATCATAAGAGAATAACGTAAGACTTTGTCAATCACAAGATATATTCCATAAACATAAGAACATAGTCATAAGCATAATCTCCAACATAAGCATTAGTCATCATAAGGCATAATCCATAACATAAAGGAAATACATCATGTTCATAAGCATAGTAAATCCTTAGATCTTCATAACATAAGAGAACTACTTCACAAGTAACCTCAAAGCATACTTGTGCAATGCATGAATAAGACCCCATAATCCGATCCACACTAAGTACCAATTATAGGTCATCATAATCATACTTACCATCTTAGGATCTCATCCTTAGCATGATTCTCATAGATAAGGGAACCTTCCCCTTTAGTCAAACATATCAAGGAAGGCAACTATAGCAACAATCCAAGCTAAACATACAACATATATAAGAGAAAGTCTTCATGAGTCACCTCAAGGCAAGCTTGTGCAATGCATGAATAAGACCCCATAGTCCTACCCATGCTAAGCTAGATGCTTTAGGCTCTTTATTCATATGTATCATCTCTTATTCTCATAAAGAAGGGGAATCACCTCTAGTCATGCATGTATTGGAAGGGCATCTCAAGCTACAATCCAAACTAGTCATGCTCATATTACTCTTTACTTATGTTTAAGACATGGGAACTCACCTCTCTATGTCTATCATAAGGGTCAATGGGTATTCACCTCTCTAAGTTTATCATAAAGGCCAAATGGGTATTCACCTCTTACTTTACATGTATAGTCATAGGTATTCACCACGATAACAGTTTTAGGGAAACATAGGTATTCGCCTCCATGTTCCACCAGTATATGATATAAGTATTCGCCTCCATGTTCCACCAGTATATGATATGAGTATTCGCCTACAAATCATTACATAAGTATCATAGGTATTCGCCTCCATGATCACCACAAAGGCTAGTGGGTATTCACCTCTTGCCTTACTATAGAAGTTATTTATTAAGGGTAGTCACCACACACTTCTCATATCATGTCATGGGTAATCTCCTCATGATTATCTATTTAGGGATAAGGGAAGTTACCTCACATCCCTCCAATACAAAGGTCTTTTGGGGGAATCACAACAAGCCTCATCACATTTCATAGTCCTTGGACATAGATTCATTTTAGGTGAGCAAGCCTTTCAACCTAGAATCATTCTGTGTGAGAGAACCTTTCATATCATATCATATTTGTCACGACCCAAGCCTAGGGCCTAGACGTGACCGGCAAATGGGGAACCCGAAGGAACCCCAAACAAGCCTCATAGCATATCATTACACATCCTTGGTCGCGGAAGCAATTAAAATGACCATAAGCGATAAGCATAATCAAGGGGAAATCGGGACTAAGGGAGCAAGAAAAAAAAGGGAATGATACATAAATACCATAGATGAGTCAAGCTCAAGCATAAAACACAACTTGTCCAACACCACCTCTAAACATGAGTACTTAGCGGGGGCCAAGACAAGCCACCAGGCTCACCCTCATAGTCAAAACATAACTAAAAAGAAAAAAGTCTTATACATAGCAAAAGATCATGAGCAACGTCCCCGGAATGGAGGACTCACCAATAACCTTGATAGGAAATCGTATTAGCCACGCGGAGGAGGATGGTCAAGCGGTGCTCCGGTCCCTACATGGTGACATCATGTAGGCATAAGGTATGCATTAGTACGTTTGAATGTACTAAGTATATGGGATGCAATGCAATGCTACAATAGATGGACATCATAGGAAAAATGCATAATCATACCCGATAAATAGCATATTAATGAAATGATATGTATAATACTGCTTACATAAAATTCATATTTAGTGGGACATAGTACATGTGTGGCGAGTGACCATCAATATAGTATTTTCCAAGGCCTACCACCCCCTTGGAGAGGCGAAAGAGGTACAAACCCCTCAATGTGGTTACCCGGGCCTACCACCCCCGAGCTAGGGACCAAGGTACAAACCCCTCGATATGGTTATACGGGCCTACTACCCCCTCGTACTAGGCAACCAAGGTACCAACCCCTCGATATGGTTATACGGGCCTACTACCCCCCGTACTAGGCTTGGTCGACTCACAACACTATATTGAGAAAATCATATACATGTATCCCTTTCATCATCATTTCAATAATTATATAATCACCGACTCATAGGATGTACATTGGACCTTCCATTTCCTATGAATTCTATAAATGGCATTTTATCAAACACATGGTGGGCTATTGTTCATGTAGATAAAATCATGTCTTTCAAGAGTACTAAGTCCAACCAATTCCGAAATACATATAAATCAGCCCACCAACAACATACATATATATATCAACCTTCATAATTTGATCATGGAAGCATGAAAACCATAAACATCACATAATAATTCCATTTCATGATAATATGCAAAAATAGACCATAATAGAATGTGTAGTAGTCATTCCATAATTCAAGAGTTCATAAATGATCATAAGGACCCATAAACTTGAAGTAAAATAGAGGATAAATGGTTGGACTTGTGGAAAAGGAAGGTTTCCACAATCAACCCACATACCTCAACTTTGGAGAATCCTTGATGAAGATTGGAATGGAGAATTGAAGCTTGAGATTGAGTCTTGAATCCGGAATTAGAACTTGAGATGTTTGAATTTGGTTGAAGATCTTGGTGGAATTTTGGAGAGGGTTTAGAGAGTGTTTTTGAGTGTTTTGAAGCTAGAAATAAATATAACTAAGTATGGGACAATCCTCTTTTTTATAAAAGAAAAACGTCCCAGCGCTACAGTAACGTAGCTTACTGGAAATTGCAATTCTGCCCCGGACAGTTTTACGAAAATGATCATAACT
>NW_026019756.1:0-5261 GCF_900185275.1 Solanum verrucosum
GGTCTGGAGTGGGGAGTGAAAGTGGACTTAGGTTTTGAGAGTTAGTGTTTAGGAGTAAGACTTATATTGTCATTCTTTTTTTAAGAGAATTCTTTAATTTACCGACCACGGGATGTCGATATTTTTAAAAATAATTATCTATATTTAAAAATATTTAATAAATACTGGCATCATGAAGTTGATATTATTTAAATAAAATAATAATTTAAATATACCGACCTCTTTAGGTTGGTATTTATTAATTTATTTTAATATAAATTCACCTCTAGAGGTTGATTATATATATATATAATTTAACTACATATCAACAGAAGTTTAATTTAATAAATTTAAATATATATGTATATATACGTATATATGTATACATATATGTATATATATAACTACATATCAACAGAAGTTTAATTTAATAAATTTAAATATATATGTATATATATATATATATATATATATATATATAATATATATATATATATAAACTCACCTCTTGAGGTTGATTTTATTAATTAAACATATATATATATATATATAGTTATTTTAATATAAACTCACCTCTTGAGGTTGATTTTATTAATTAAACATATATATATAGAATAATATAGAAGTAATGCAAGATACAGAACGATAAAAAGAAAAAGAAAACTATGCTCCCTATTTTAATATAGAATATCCCTATTTTATCTTTCTAGAAAAAAAAAATATCTATATATATATAATTATTTTAATATAAACTCACCTCTTGAGGTTGATTTTATTAATTAAACATATATAATTTAACTACACATCAACATATAATATATGTATATATATATAGATTTATATATTAATGAATTACAATAAAAACCGACCTCTTGATGTCGGTATTATTTTCTAAATTAAATATAAAAAATACCGACCTCATGAGGTCGGTATTTTATATTAATTTATTTTTACTATTTAATTTTACCGACATACGGAAGTCGGTATTATAATTTTTTTTGTTTTTTATTTTACACAAAACCTATTGAGAAAAAATAAAATATTGTTATTTATTTATATATATATATATATAATTATTTTAATATAAACTCACCTCTTGAGGTTGATTTTAATAATTAAACATATATAATTTAACTACACATCAACATATAATATATGTATATGTATATGTATATGTATATATATATATATATATATATAATATATATATAAAATTATTTTAATATAAACTCACCTCTTGAGGTTGATTTTATTAATTAAACATATATAATTTAACTACACATCAACATATAATATATGTATATGTATACATACATATATATACATCTATATATATAGAAATATCCTGCCTATAGAAATATAAAGGAATTTTCCGAACCACAAAGCGCCATGCAAATGGACGGATCTTCAAATATATACAAACATTATGTTAGTAATGCTCAAATAAGTTTTTTAAACACATGTGCAGATTTCTATAAACCTACTTATAAACTAGAAAAAATATGGGTTAGAGATTTAAATATTAGGATAGACTTTGTTTTAGGTTTAGATTTCTTATTACATAATAACGGAAGTTGTCTTCTCAGTAGAGATGGAGTAATATTTTCTAAAAATATGACTCAAACCTCCATAACAACAGAACCAGTTCCTACAAAATCAAGGTATGTTAAGAATACTGATAATACAAATACATTAAAATGTAATAAAGGGAAAGAATGTAATTGTACTAAATTACATGTTAGTACAGAAGAGGAAGACATTAAAGAAATTGAATTATTAGAATTAAGTTTATCTGATATACAAATAGAGAAAAACTATAATTTAATAGAAATAAATACTGAACTTTATAATTTTAAGAAAGGATTACAACATATACGAGTTATAAAAAACCAGAAAGACCTAGACGAAGTAATTTCTATCTTAGATAAACTAGAAATAATTGGAGAAAGACCCCTGAAGCACTGGGAAGCCAATCATATAACCTGCAGACTTGATATTATTAACCCAGAATATACGGTTAAAACTGCTTCAATAGAATCCACGAATGAAGACCTGAGGGAATTTGCAGATCAATAAAAGAATTATTAAATCTAGGGGTAATAAGAAGGTCAACTTCAAAACATAGGTCAGCCGCATTTATGGTAAGAAATCACAATGAAATACTAAGAGGAAAAGCTAGGATGGTAATAAACTATAAAAGACTTAATGACAATACTAGAATGGATGGATATAAATTGCCAGACAAATCAGAACTAATAAATCGAATACAAGGAAGAAAAATCTTTAGTAAGTTTGACTGTAAGTCCGGATATTGGCAAGTCAAAATGCATGAAGATAGCATAGAATGGACAGCCTTTACCTGCCCAGAAGGACATTTCGAATGGTTGGTAATGCCCTTCGGTTTAAAAACAGCCCCTCCAATTTTTCAAAGAAAGATGGATAATATATTTAGAGACTATAAAAACTTTATTTTAGTTTATGTAGACGATATTTTAGTTTTTAGTAATAATACAAATGAACATCTAGGACATTTGCAAACGGTATTTAAACTATTCGTAGACAATGGAATTATAATTAGCAAAAAGAAAATGGAATTATGTAAGACTCTTATAAAATTCCTAGGGGTAGAAATTGGAAATGGAAAGATAAAACTACAACCCCATATAGCAAAAAAGGTCCTAGATATGCCTGATAAATTAGACAACACTAAAGACTTGCAAAAATTTCTAGGAATACTAAATTATGCACGAAGTTTCATCAAAGATCTAGGGAAAGTAGCAGGACCCCTATACTCTAAAACAGGAAGTCATGGACAAAAGACATTTAATGTAGAAGACATAAAACTAGTACAAAAACTCAAACAAATGGTTAAAGATATACCAGATTTAGCCCTCCCACTAGAAACAGATTACCCAATAGTAGAATCTCGAAGGGTGGGGAGCAGTTTTGAAAACAAAAAACAATAAATATGAAGATAAAAAAGACGAAAAAATTTGCGCTTATCACAGCGGAAAATACAAAGAAAAGGGAAATATGAGTAGCATAGATGCAGAAATTTTAGCAGTTATATACGGATTAAATAGTTTTAAGTATACATTATTAATAAACAAGAAATTTTGGTAAGAACGGATTGCGAGGCTATTGTAAAATTTCACCAAAAAATAGAAGGAAAAAATAGTAGTAAAAGAAGATGGTTAAATTTTTTAGACGCTACATCGATATACAATATATCTTTAGAACATATAAAGGGAAAAGATAATTCTTTAGCAGATCAACTAAGCAGACTTATGAAAACTAACTGTTTGTTTTCAGCATGAGTACAGATAAAGACGGAGCATCTAGTTCAAATTCAAGTGGGCAAAAAGACAAAGAGTTGTTGCAGACTCTCTTAGGAAATACTTTATTTCAACCACAAACGAGACAAAATACAACGAGCATGGAAAGAATATATTTTGGAAAACAAATTTAATTTTCTATCCTCCATTCAATCTAAGTTTCAGGGTGAAGCCAGAAACGAAGATAGATAGACCTCAAAGATGCTTAATAGACAACCTATGGATAGCATACAACAAGATTCCTCGAGACAAACAGTTATTTCGTGTCCGTAGTAAATTCATTAAGCCATTATTTTACAGACCAAAAATGAAGACAAAAAATTCAGATTTTATGTAGTAATCCAAGGAAAATTACAGGGCGTGTTCCAGACATGGATAGAAGTAGTAGATTCAATTAAAGACTTCCTACCCCACTCTTTAAGGGATTCAATGATTTGAATGAAGCGCTAGACTATGCTAGAGGAACTCTCGGGCCTAATTATTTCATCAGTCCAGCTTTGAGACAAATTTCAAGACCGTCTTTGCAATACAATATTCAGAAAGACACAAACAGAATCATTTTCTGCGATCATTGTTCCTCAATGACGGAAGGATTCAAAAGGCTAAATCAGACGATCGAAAGACTAGAAACAGAAAAAGGGGAAATGACACAACATATCCACTCATTACAAGAGAGGATAAGATTTTTACTTGAAAATACCGATCAAAATAAGAGTTCTCCATCTCCCCACAAAATGGATAAGACGGGTGTACATTCCCCAACGAATGTAGAAAAAGCTATTGTACCAGCTAAAGGTACAGCTAGTCCCGTTCAAACGGTTGCGGGTAAAGACTCATCAAATCCGTTGATGGTTGACACTTTACCAAAAAGTGTAAGAATTCTGCCGGCAAGTTTCAATACAATGGCAGAGACAAGTAAAAGGACAAAAGGATTCCTCCAAAAAAGAAAAAAAAATAAAAGGATAGAAAAAATAATAAAAAGTTCCCTTTACAAATTTCTCACAGAAAAGACTAAAGAAGTACAAGAAAAAATCATACGAGAAAATCCAAAGCCAGAAGCAAATTCTGACCACGAGAGTAGCAGTGACGAAAATAATTTATCAGACCAGTTTAATCAACATTATGATCCAAATGACGACAATGATTCAGGGATGAGTTTTGATTCTGTAGCACTACACAACCTGGATACCTAGAGAAATACGTAGCAATAACATCAACACAAGAAGACAAACAAATAGGTAAGCAGTGACATCACAAGCCTTCATCAACTACAAGACTCCACTACAAGACTCCACTACAAGTCCATTATGATAAAGAAACTCCACTACATGTCCACTACTCCACTATCACAAGAAGACAAAAGAAGGACACCACTCCACTATCACAAGAAGACAAAGAAGGACACTCAATTTCAACAAAGGTTTCACAAAGCCATGTGACGATGGGGCCCAAAGAGCACCCGGCAGGTGAAGAAAGTTTTTAGAAATTGAAATCCGAATTTCAAATCCGGATGGACTTCTATAAATAGAACCATATTACAAGAAAAGAGATAGAGCGAAGTGCAGAGCAGAGAGCAAAAGCTTAAATATTTCTAAGTAATAGTTTACATATTCCCCTTCCCTTTCAAAATAAAAAGTGAGTAAGTGTTTGTTGTGTTTGTACAAAGAGTGTGAGTGTTTATTTTCCTACAAGTACCTGCAAGGTCACTTCGGGGACTCCCGAAAGGGAAACCTCATTCCGACCATTATCATGTAAGTAGTTATCTGTTTTCTAGATCCTAGTAATCTTCTCCCTAAATGTATGTACTATGTTATTATGTGTTGTTATTATGTGTGTATATATGATATGATGTTCATATTATTATGATATGCTATTATGATTTTTGTTAACATGTTCACTCTTTGATTTATTCTTAGTAAATGGTTAGTTCTCTATCCTCTTAGTAAC
>NW_026019757.1:0-18484 GCF_900185275.1 Solanum verrucosum
TTCCTTAATTTGTTTCCTTTTTTATTAGGATTTGGTTTTCTATAATAGGACATGTAAACCTCGTTTTTGGGGGTTAGACACTATTATTCTATTTTTGCTTTGTAACTTTGGAGATTATTTTGCAACCCTAGCAATTATTGATCTCCCAAGTAGTTCGTTTTTTGAAGATTTTGGCTTTGCAATTCAAGTTAATTTCCTGGGTTAATTATTCTCTTTACGTAAGTTCATGATTTCTCCATCTACAATTATGAGTTGTGTTCTTGCTAATATGAGTAACTAAATCCACAACTAGGGTTGTGGGAACCATGATCGATTAACAAGGTATGAATAGTAAATAAGCAATTCTTGACTAGTATTTTGCATGCATTGATAATTCTTTCGTTTAAAAGTCTTTTTAACGGTGGCCAACGTTAGAACTCGCCTTGTTACTAATTGCCGAACCAAGGAGGTAATTAACAAGAAAGGAATTATCAACATAGATTTAGTGTGATACTATCTAATATGCTAGTGTCGATTGGTGCGAAGTAATAACTAAGCCAAACATCGATTATGATGTCTAATATGAGGTAAAGGTAAGGGTTAGTAAATTATACACACGTAGCCGACCATGGTGCGGGGTGAAATTCTCTAGATGCCGGACCAAGGATTTAGAGATACCTAACTTATCACTTTGCATGTAATACACTAGAAGAGGATTGCTATTACTAGGATTACTGCGTTATGAGATTATGGGGAACACGTGTACCCTAGTTATTTCTTTTATCTTGATAACAACCAAAGTTGAATCTAATTACTGATTACAATATTAAGTCTTGTTATTCGTTTCATACAAGCACAACCCCCCTTTTTATTACTTGTTTCTGGAAATCATTTGACTAATTGAATATAATTGTTGGTTAAAAGTAAAGTCTAAACCATTTTCCTCGTGGGATCGATCCCAACCTACAAGTTGGGTTCTTTACTTGATAACGATCGCTTATGCTTCTGAAAGGAGGTGTAATTTGAGCGTATCAGGCACTACTGAGGGTGCCCCCACTGATGTTCCAGAGGGCTCCGGGAAACCGAACCCCCCTGCTTGTTGATGATTCGCCGGCGCTTTGCGCCACAGGTTTGCTTCACCCAAATCCATTTTCTTTTACTGTTTATGTATGCATTGTGGACAATTGCATCTACTATGTTTGGGGGTGGGGTAAATGGATTGTGAGTGATAGGGTGAAGTCTGAGTAACCAAACTCATGAATCCTCTCTTGAGGTTTTCTTGCCTGTGTTCTTTTCCCCCAAGAGACTGTTTAATTTTTGTTGAGCCGACATGTCTTAGGATTGTGTGTGTAGAAGCATGATACAGAATGAAGCATTATGGCTTAGGAAAAATGATACCCGTCAGATTCTGGGTTGTATGCTAGAAGTAGGCTACGATTAGTTGATTGTGTTGGCTCTGAGTATGACATAGTAACAATTGACCTGATTGCATGATTAAACCTGAAACTTGAACTGGATAATCTGATAATCTGATAATGAAACTATGTGCCAAGAGTGGGTGAGAATCATTGACTGTTCAAACAGTTTTGTGCAAAACTAGAACTTGTCCGGTTAGTCCTGCTAAGACGATTCAATCTAGAGGATAAGAAGTGATCATAGGCCGTTGTTCTGAAAAATCCACAAATTGCCTAGAAGGATTCAACCAAATGAAATAACTGTTCCCTTTGATCCAACTTTGAGCCTAAAAATAAACCATTTCTTTCTAAATCCCTGAACTCACTTTCCCATAATCTACTATGTTGGCCCCGGTCCCTCCTTGGACATGTGCACTTTGACTTAGGCCAAAAGCCTAAGTTGAGGGTGGCTAATGTAAAAAGTAACTTCAATCTTGGCCCTGACCTGACATCGGGTATTGTGCACCTCAACTAACGGAAAACCATAAGTTGAAGGTGGTTATGAAAGAGGAAACTGAAAGAAAAATGGGGATGAAAAGAGTGGGAAAAAAAAGAAGGGAAAACGTAAGGAAAGGATGTGCATTGTTAAAAGAGAAAGGAGCAATAAAATAAAAGGAAGTTGAGCTACAAAGTCTAAAGTCACATCCGTGGTTGAAGAAAATCAAGGGAAAGCTGTAAAGCAATAATATGACAAAAATAGGGAAAAAAAGAGGTTAAAAACCTAGTGTAATGACAAGGAGGGCAGAAAGTCACTAAACAGTACCCAAATGTACCACACCTGACCCTGAGCCTACGTTACAAGCCAATAAAGTCCTATAGTGATCCTGGAGTCTAGTTTGGAAAGTCTAAGCAGTGAAAATAAGGGCAAGCTTATGGCAGTAAGCACTAACTGTATTTGAAATTACTTCTGAGCGTGAGTGTTGAATAAATCCTTGTACCATGAATGAAATTATTTTTTTGCGAAAAGAGGATTTCGTTTGAAGTAAGGGCAGTAGTTACATCGTCGGAAAGTTGGTACCTGGGTGAAAGTGAGAAGGTGTCTATTGTGTGTCAGTTGGTTGGTCTGTGTCATGATGTGATCCACATGAGTTCGCTTGTCGAGTCTAAGAGAACGAATGTGCACCCAAACAATGAGGAGGTAGAGAGCCATGTGATTGCTTGAGTTTAGAAATGCTTGCTTCTATACAAATGTCGTTTAGAGATGTAGTGCGTCGCTTGAGGACAAACAACGAATTTAAGTTGAGGGTGTTGATATACCGTGAGTTTACGGTATTTCTAATACATTTCACTTACAAGTTGTGTGTGTCTAGGGCCTTTTTATATTGGTTTTTATGTGTTTTTATCATGTTTTGCAGGAAAGGTGTTCAGGCGCGGAAGTTTAGAGACAACTGAAAGAAATGCAGAAAAAGGCATCCACGGAGGTGATCTACAGACTGTAGGTCCATTCACGGTCCGTAGGTTATGACCGTAGATCAGCAGTCATGGTGTTGAGGACAAATCAGGGAAATCTGACCAAGTGCGGAACCACGGTGCCCATTGACGGTCCGTAGATTGATCTAAGGACCGTATTGCTGATCTGTAGAGTGAGACTGCGAGGGTTCCAGTGCCTGATTTTTGAAGATTCTAAGTATGGAGCTACGGAGGGGATTGACGGACCGTAGGTCGATCTAGGGTCCGTGCAGCTAGTCCGTCGTTTGCTTCAGAGAAGCTGATTGTTGGATGCTGAAATATTTTCTAAGTCCCGAGTGACGGAAGGGACTTACGGACCGTATATCCATCGACGGTCCGTAAGTCAGTCTCGTGGATCGAAGACGCGTACCTGAACAAAACTTTCCTTAATTTGTTTCCTTTTTTATTTAGGATTTGTTTTCTATAAATAGGACATGTAAACCTCGTTTTTTAGGGTTGGACACTATTATTCTATTTTTGCTTTGTAACTTTGGAGATTAATTTGTAACCCTAGCAATTATTGATTTCCCAAGTTCGTTTTGAAGATTTTGGCTTTGCAATTCAAGTTAATTTTCTGGGTTTATTATTCTCTTTACGTAAGTTCATGATTTCTTCATCTACAATTATGAATTGTGTTCTTGCCAATATGAGTAACTAAATCCACAACTAGGGTTGTGGGAACCATGATCAATTAACAAAGTATGAATAGTAAATAAGCAATTCTTGACTAGTATTTTGCATGCATTGATAATTCTTTCGTTTAGAAGTCTTTTTAAAGGTGGCCAACGTTAGAACTCGCCTTGTTACTACTTGCCGGACCAAGGAGGTAATTAACAAGAAAAGAATTATCAACATAGATTTAGTGTGATACTATCTAATAGGCTAGTGTCGATTGATGCGAAGTAATAACTAAGCCAAACATCGATTATGATGTCTAATATGAGGTAAAGGTAAGGGTTAGTAAATTATACACACGTAGCTGGACCAAGGTGCGGGGTGAAATTCTTTAGATGCCAGACCAAGAATTTAGAGATACCTAACTTATCACTTTGCATGTAATACACTAGAAAAGGATTGTTATTACTAGGATTACTGCGTTATGAGATTGTGGGGAACACGTATACCCTAGTTCTTTCTCTTATCTTGATAACAACCAAAGTTGAGTTTGATTATTGATTACTTATTAAGTTCTTATTATTTCTTTCACACAAGCACAACCCCCCTTTTATTACCTGTTTCTGGAAATAGTTTGACTAATTGAATATAATTGTTGGTTAAAAGTAAAGTCTAAACCATTTTCCTCGTGGGATCGATCCCAACCTCCAAGTTGGGTTCTTTACTTAATAACGATCGCTTATGCTTCTGAAAGGAGGTGTAATTTGAGCGTATCAAACCCCCCATTTTAACGATTTTCGTGCGCGATAGTCCACATATTTTTTGGTCACCCAGAATTTCGACCGCATTTTTGCCAAAATTTTACCTGGACGTCCGTTAAGACATTATTTATGGAGCCAGTTGGCCCTTACGACCAAAATGGCCCATTTTCAAGGTCAAACGAGACCTAGAGAAGGTAAACCCCCCATTTTACCGATTTTCGTGTACTATAGTCCACATATTTTTTGGTGATCTGAAATTCCAACCTCATTTTTGCCAAAATTATACTTGGACGTCCGTTACAACCTTACCTATGGAGCCAGTTGTCCCTCACAGCCAGAATGGCCCATTTTCAAGGTCAAACGAGACCTACAGCAGGTAAACCCCCCATTTTACCGATTTTTGGAACCTATATTCCACGAATTTTTTGGTGATCCATAATTTCGACCTAATTTTTGCAAAAATTATATACCTCGACGTCCGTTAAGACCTTATATATGGAGCCAGTTGGACCGCACGGCCAAAATGGCTAATGTTCAAGGTCAAATGAGCCCTAGAGCAGGTAAACCCCCATTTTGCCGATTTTCGTGTGCTATAGTTCACCATCTTTTTTGCTGATCCAGAATTCCGACCTCATTTTTGCCAAAGTTTTACCTGGACGTCCGTAGAGACCTTACCTATTGAGCCAGTTGGCCCTCACGGCCAGAATGCCCCATTTTCAAGGTCAAACGATCCCTAAAGTAGTTAATCCCCTATTTTTACCGATTTTCGTGAGCATAGTCCACAGATTTTTTGGTGATCCAGAATTCCGACCTCATTTTTGCCAAAATTACACCTGGACGTCCGTTAAGACCTTATCTATGGAGCCAATTTGCCCTCACGGCTAGCATGGATCATTTTCAAGGTCAAACGTGCCCTAGAGCAGGTAAACCCGCCATTTTACCAAATTTCGTGCGCTAGTCCACAAAATTTTTGGTGATCCGGAATTCTGACCTCATTTTTTCATATATTTTACCTGGACGTCCTTTAAGACCTTACCTATTGGGACAGTTGGCCCTAAAGGCCAAAGCGCTCCATTTTCAAGCTCAAACGAGCCCTAGAGCAGGTAAACCCCCCATTTTAACAATTTTCGTGTGCTATAGTCCACAGAATTTTTGGTGATCCGCAATTCTGACCTCATTTTTTCAAATATTTTACCTGAACGTCCGTTAAGACATTACCTATGGGGAAAGTTGGCCCTCACGTCCAAAACGATTCATTTTCAAGGTCAAATGAGGCTTAGAGCAGGTAAACCCCCCATTTTGCCGATTTTTGTGTGCTATAAGTCACCATCTTTTTTGGTGATAAAGACTTCCGACCTCATTTTTGCCAAAATTTTACCTAAACGTCCGTTAAGACCTTACCTATGGAGCCAATTGACCCTCACGGCCAGAATGGTCCATTTTCAAGTTCAAACGAGCCCTAGATTAGTTAATCCCCCATTTTTACCAATTTTTGTGTGCTATAGTCCACGAATTTTTTGGTGATCCAGAATTTCGACCTCATTTTTAAGAAAATTTTACCTAGACGTCCGTTAAGACCTTATCTATGGAGCCAATTGGCCCTCACGACCAAAATGGCCCATTTTTAAGGTCAAACGATCCCGGGAGCAGGCAAACCCCCCATTTTACCTATTTTCGTGTGCTATAGAACACAGATTTATTGGTGATCCAAAATTCCGACCTCATTTTTGCCAAAATTTTACCTGGATGTCCTTTAATACCTTACCTATGGAGGCAGTTGGCCCTCACGGCCAGAATGACGCATTTTCAAGGTCAAACGAGCCCTAGAGTAGGTAAACCCCATTTTACCAATTTTTGTGTGCTATAGTCCACAGATTTATTGGTTATCCAGAATTCCGACCTCATTTATGCCAAAATTTTACCAGGACGTCCGTTAAGACATTATCTATTGTGCCAGTTCATCCTCACGGCCAAAATGGCCCATTTTCAAGGTCAAACGATCCCTAGAGCAGATAAACCCCCCATTTTACCGATTTTCATGTGTTATAGTCCACAGATTTTTTGGTGATCCGGAATTTCGACCTCATTTTTGCCAAAATTATACCTGGACGTACGTTATGACCTTATACATGCAGCCAGTTGGCCCTCTCGACCAAAATGACCCATTTTTAAGGTCAAATGAGGCCTAGAGTAGGAAAACCCCCCATTTTGCCCATTTTCGTGTGCTATAGTCCATAGATATTTTGGTGATCCGAAATTTCAACCTCATTTTCTCCAAAAATTATTCTCGGACGTCCGTTAAGACCTTATATATGGAGCCAGCTAGCCCTCACGGCTAAAATGTTCCATTTTCAAGGTCAAACGAGACCTAGAGCAGGTAAACGCCCCATTTTATCGATTTTCGTGTGCTATAGTTCACGGATTTGTATGTTCTATAATTCCGACCTCATTTTTGCCAAAATTTTACATGAACCTCTGTTAAGACCTTATCTATTAAGCCAGTTAATCCTCACGGCCAAAATGTCTTATTTGCAAGGTCAAACGAGCCCTAGAGCAGTTAAACCCCCTATTTTGCTGATTTTCGTATGCTATAGTCCACGGATTTTATGGTGATACGGAATTTCAACTTCATATTTGCCAAAATTTTACCTAGACGTCCGTTAAGACCTTATATATCGAGCTAGTTGGCCTTCACGGCCAAAATGTCCCATTTTCAAACTCAAACGAGCCCTAGAGAAAGTAAAACCCCATTTTACCGATTTTCGTGTGCTATAATCAACGGATTTTTCGGTGATTCGGAATTCTGACCTCATTTTTTGCCAAAATTTTACCTGGACGTCCGTTAAGACCTTATCTATGGAGCCAATTTTCCCTCATGGCCAAAATGGCCCATTTTCAAGTTGAACAAGCCCTAGGGCAGGTAAACCCCCAATTTTACATATTTTTGTGTGCTATAGTCTACGGATTTTTTGGTGATCCGGAATTTCGACCTAATTTTTGCCAAAATTATACCTGGACGTCCGTTAAGACCTTATATATGGAGCCAGTTGGTCCTCACGGCCAAAATGGCCCATTTTCAAGGTCAAACGAGCCCTAGAGCTTGTAAACCCCCCATTTTGCCGATTTTCATGGGCTATAGGTCACCATCCTTTCTGGTGATAAATAATTCCGACCTTATTTTTGCCAAAATTTTACCTGGACGTCCGTTAAGACCTTATCTATGGAGCCAGTTGTCCCTCACAGCCAAAATGGCCCATTTTCAAAGTCAAACGACCCCTACAGTAGATAAACCCCAATTTACCAATTTTCGTGTGCTATAGTCCACAAAATTTTTGGTGAATCAAAATTCCGACCTCATTTTTGCCAAAATGTTACCTGGACATCTGTTCAGACCTTATCTATGAAGCCAGTTTGCCCTCACGGTCAAAATGGCCCATTTTCAAGGTCAAACGAACCTTAGAGCAGGTAAACACCCCATTTTTTGGATTTTTGTGTGCTGTAGATCGCCATCTTTTTTGGTGATAAAGAATTCTGACCTCATTTTTGCCAAAATTTTACCTGGACGTCGGTTAAGACATTATCTATTGAGCCAGTTGGCCCTAACGGCCAAAATGGCCTATTTTCAGGGTCAAATGAGACCTAGAGGAGGTAAACCCCCCATTTTACCAATTTTCGTGTGCTATAGTCCACACATTTTTTGGTGATCTGAAATTCTGACCTCATTTTTGCCAAAATTATACCTGGACTTCAGTTAAGACCTTACCTATGGAGCCAGTTGGCCCTCACACACACAATGGCCCATTTTTAAGGTAAAACGAGACTTAGAGCAGCTAAACCCCCCATTTTACCGATTTTCGTGAGCTATAGTCCATGGATTTTTTGGTGATCCAGAATTTCGAGCTAATTTTTGCTAAAATTATACTTGGACGTCCGTTAAGACCTTATCTATGGAGCCAGTTGGCCCTCACGGCAAAAATGGCCCATTTTCAAGGTCAAACGAGACCTAGAGGAGGTAAACCTTCTATTTTACCAATTTTCGTGTACTATAGTCCACACATTTTTTGGTGATCTGAAATTCTGACCTCATTTTTGCCAAAATTATACCTGGACTTCAGTTAAGACCTTACCTATGGAGCCAATTGGCCCTCACACACACAATGGCCCATTTTTAAGGTAAAACGAGACTTAGAGCAGCTAAACCCCCCATTTTACCGATTTTCGTGAGCTATAGTCCATTGATTTTTTGGTGATCCAGAATTCCGAGCTAATTTTTGCTAAAATTATACTTGGACGTCCGTTAAGACCTTATCTATGGAGTCAGTTGGCCCTCACGGCAAAAATGGTCCATTTTTAAGGTCAAACGATCCCTAGAGCTGGTAAACCCCCCATTATGCCGATTTTCATTTGTTATAGTCCACAGATTTTTTGGAGACCCAGAATTTCGACTTTATTTTTTCCAAAATTTTACTTGGACATTTGTTAAGACCTTATCTATGGAGCCAGTTGATCCTCACGGCCAAAATGGCCCATTTGCAAGGTCAAACGAGCCCTAGAGCAGGAAAACCCTCCATTTACCAATTTTCATTTGTTATAGTCCACAGATTTTTTGGAGATCCAGAATTTCGACCTCATTTTTAATAAAAATTTACTTGGATGTTTGTTAAGACCTTATCTATGGAGCCAGTTGATCCTCACGGCCAAAATGGCCCATTTGCAAGGTAAAACAAGCCCTAGAGAAGTTAAACCCGTTATTTTACTGATTTTTGTGTGCTATAGTCCTCAGATATTTTGCTAATCCGGAATTTCGACTTCATATTGGCAAAATTTTACCTGGACGTTTGTTAAGACCTTATCTATGGAGCCAGTTGGCCCTCACGGCCAAAATGGCCCATTTTCAAGGTCAAGTGAGCCCTAGAGTAGGTAAACCCCCATTTTATCGATTTTCGTGTGCTATAGTCAATAGATTTTTTGGTAATCCAGAATTCCAAACTAATTTTTGCTAAAATTATACCTGGACATCCGTTAAGACCTTATTTATGGAGCCAGTTGGCCATCACGTCCAAAATGGCCCATTTTCAAGGTCAAATGAGCCATAGAGAAGGAAAACCCCCATTTGGCCGATTTTCTTGTGCTATAGTTCTCCATCTTTATTGGTTATCCAGAATTCCGAGCTCATTTATGCCAAAATTTTACCTGGACGTCCGTTAAGACCTTATCTATTGAGCCAGTTTGTACTCACGGCCAGAATGGCCCATTTTCAAGGTCAAACGAGCCCTAGAGAATGTAAACCCCCCCCCCCCATTTTATCGATTTTCGTGTGCTATAGTCCACAGATTTTATGGTGATGCGATATTCAGACCTTACTTTTTTCCAAAATTTAACCTGGATGTCCGTTAAGTCATTACTTATGGGGACATTTGGCCATCACGGCAAAAACGATCCATTTTCGAGGTCAAACGATCCCTAGAGCAGGTAAACCCCCAATTTTGCCGATTTTCGTTTGCAATAGTTCACCATCTTTTTTGGTGATCCGAAACTCCGACCTCATTTTTGCAAAAAATTTACGTGGACGTCCGTAAAGACCTTACCTATTGATCCAGTTGGCCCTCACGGCCAGAATACCCTATTTTCAAGGTTAAACGAGCCCTAGATTAGGTAAACCCCCATTTTACCGATTTTTGTATGCCATAGTCCACGGATTTTTTGGTGATCCAGAATTCCAAGCTCATTTTAACCAAAATTTTACCTGGACGTCCGTTAAGACCTTATCTATAGAGTAAATTGGCCCTCACGGCCAAAATGACCCATTTTCAAGGTCAAACGAGCCCTAGAGCAAATAAACCCCCCATTTTACCAATTATCGTGTGCTATAGTCCACAGTTTTTTGGTGATCCAAAATTCCGATCTCACTTTTGCCCAAATTTTACCTGGACGTCCGTTAAGATGTTATTTATGTGGCCAGTTTGCCCTCACATCCAAAATGGCCAATTTTGAAGGCCTAATAAGCCCTAGAGTAGGTAAACCCCCCATTTAACCGATTTTTGTGTGCTATAGTCCATGGATTTTTTTGTGATCCAGAATTTCGACCACATTTTTGCCAAAATTATACCAGGACATCCGTTAAGACCTTATCTATGGAGCCAGTTGGCCCTCACGGTCGGAATGGCCCATTTTCAAGGTCAAACGAGCCCTAGAGAAGGTAAACCCCTAATTTTATCAATTTTCATGTGCTATAGTCCATGGATTTTATGGTGATGCAGTATTCAGACCTTATTTTTGCCAAAATTATACCTGGATGTCCGTTAAGACATTACTTATGGGGACATTTGGCCATCACGGCCAAAACGATCCATTTCGAGGTCAAACGAGCCCTAGGGCAGGTAAACCCCCCATTTTGTCGATTTTCGTTTGCTATAGGTCATAGATTTTTTGGTGATCTAGAATTCCAACCTCATTTTTGCCAAAACTAGACTTGGACGTCAGTTAAGACCTTATCTATGGAGCAAGTTGGCCCTCACGGCCAAAATGATCCATTTTCAAGGTCAAACGAGCCCTAGATAGGGTAAACCCCCCATTTTACCAATTTTCGTGTGCTATAGTCCACAGATTTTTTGGTGATTCAGAATTCCGACCTCATTTTTACTAAAATTTTACCTGGACGTCTGTTAAGATCTTACCTATGGAGCCAGTTGGCCCTCACTGCCAGAATGGCCCATTTTCAAGGTCAAACGAGCGCTCGAGTAGGTAAACCCTCCATTTTACCAATTTTCGTGTACTATAGTCCACAAAATCTTTGGTGATCCGAAATTCAGACCTCATTTTTTCAAATATTTTACCTAGTCATCCTTTAAGACCTTACCTATGGGGATAGCTGGCCCTCATGGCCAAAACAATCTATTTTCAAGGTCAAACGATCCCTAGAGCAGGTAAACCCCCTATTTTGTCAATTTTCGTGTGCTATAGTCCACAGATTTTTTGGTGATCCCGAATTCTAACCTCATTTCCAAAAGTACACCTGGACATCTGTTAAGACCTTATCTAAGGAGCCCGTTGGCCCTCACGGCCAAAATGACCCATTTTCAAGATCACACGAGTCGTAGAGTGGGTAAACCCCCCATTTTACCAATTTTCGCATACTATAGTCCACAGAATTTTTGGTGATCCGAAATTCCGACTTCATTTTTTCAAATATTTTACCTGGACGTTCTTTAAGACCCTACCTATGGGGACAGTTGGCCCTCACGGGCAAAAACGATCCATTTTCTAGGTCAAACGAGCCTTAGAGAAGGTAAACCCCCCATTTTGTCGATTTTCGTGTGCTATAGTCCACAGATTTTTTGGTTATCCGAAATTTCAACCTCATTTTTGCCAAAATTATACCTGCACGTCTGTTAAGACCTTACCTATGGAGCCAGTTGGCCCTCACGGCCAGAATGGCACATTTTCAAGGTAAAACGGGCCCTAGAGCAGGTAAACCCCCCATTTTACCAATTTTCGTGTGCTATAGTCCACGAAATTTTTGGTGATCCAGAATTCCGACCTCATTTTTTCAAATATTTCACCTGGACGTCCTTTAAGAACTTACCTATGGGGACAATTGGCCCTCACGGCCAAAACGATCCATTTTCAAGGTCAAACGAGCCCTAGAGCAGGTAAAACCCTCCATTTTGTCAATTTTCGTGTGCTATAGTCTACAAATTTTTTGATGATTCGAAATTCCGACCTCATATTTTTACAAAATTAAACCTGCACGTCCGTTAAGACCTTACCTATGGAGCCAGTTGGCCCTCACGGCCAGAATGACCCATTTTCAAGGTAAAACGAACCCTAGAGCAGGTAAACCCCCCATTTTACCAATTTCCGTGTGCTACAGTCCACATAATTTTTGGTGATCCAAAATTCCGACCTAATTTTTGCTAAAATCATACATGGACTTCCGTTAAGACCTTATCTATAGAGCCAGTTGGCCCTCATGAGAAAAATGGCCCATTTTCAAAGTCAAATGATCCCTAGAGCAGGTAAACCCCCATTTGGCCGATTTTCGTGTGCTATAGTTCACCATCTTTTTGGGTGATCCAGAATTTTGACCTCATTTTTGCCAAAATTTTACTTGGACGTCTGTAAAGACCTTAACTATGGAACCAGTTGTCCCTCACAGCCAGAATGCCCCATTTTCAAGGTTAAACGAACCCTAGAATAGGTAAACCTCCCTTTTACCGATTTTTTGGTGATCCAGAATTTCGACCTCATTTTTTGCCAAAATATTACCTGGACATCCGTTAAGACCTTATCTATAGAGCTAGTTTGCCCTCTCGTCCAAAATGGCCACAGATTTTTTGGTGATCCAGAAATTCGACCTTATTTTTGCCAAAATTTTACCTGGACGTCTGTTAAGACCTTATCTATAGAGCTAGTTGTCCCTCATGGCCAAAATACCCCATTTTAAGGTCTAACGAACCCTAGAGCGGGCAAACGCCCCATTTTACTGATTTTCGTGTGCTATTGTCCACGGATATTTTGGTGATCCAGACTTTCGACCTCATTTTTGCCAGAATTTTACCTGGACTACCGTTAAGACCTTATCTATGGATCCAGTTGGCCCTCACGACCATAATAGCTCATTTTCGAGGTCAAACGAGCCCTAGAGCAGGAAAACCTCCCATTTTGCCTATTTTCGTATGCTATAGTCCACAGATATTTAAGTGATCCGGAATTCTAACCTCATTTTTGCCAAAATTATTCTCGGACATCCGTTAAGACCTTATCTATGGAGCCATATGGCCCTCACGGCCAAAATGACCCAATTTCAAGGTCAAACGAGACCTAGCGGAGGTAAACCCCCCATTTTACTGATTTTCGTATGCTATAGTCTACGAATTTGTTTGTGATCCAGAATTCCAACCTCATTTTTGCCAAAATTTTACCTGGACGTCTGTTAAGACCTTATCTATTGAGCTAGTTGATCCTCACGGCCAAAATGTCTCATTTGCAAGGTCAAACGAGCCCTAGGGTAGTTAAACCCCCTATTTTACTGATTTTCATATGCTATAGTTCACGGATTTTTTGGTGATACGGAATTTCGACTTCATATTTGCCAAAATTTTACCTGGACGTCCGTTAAGACCTTATATATGGAGCTAGTTGGCCTTCACTGCCAAAATGTCCCATTTGCAAACTCAAACGAGCCCTAGCGCAAGTAAAACCCCAATTTACTGATTTTCGTATGCTATAATCAACGGATTTTTTGGTGATCTGGAATTCCTACCTCATTTTTTGCCAAAATTATACCTGGACGTTCGTTAAGACCTAATCTATGGAGCCAATTTGCCCTCATGGCCAAAATGGCCCATTTTCAAGTTGAAACAAGCCCTAGAGCAGGTAAACCCCCCATTTTGCCTATTTTTGTGTGCTCACGGCCAAAATGGCTCATTTTCAAGATCAAACGAGCCCTAGAGCAGGTAAACCCCCCATTTTACTAATTTTCGTGTGCTATAGTCCACAGATTTTTTAGTGATCCAAAATTCCGACCTTATTTTTGCAAAAATTTTACATGGACATCCGTTAAGACATTACCTATGGAGCCAGTTGGCCCTAACGGCCAAAACGATCCATAATAAAGGTCGATCGAGTCCATAGCAGGTAAACCCCCAGTTTTACCAATTCTGACCTCATTTTTTCCAAAATTTTATCTGGTAGTCTGTTAAGACCCTACCTATGGAGCCAGTTGGCCCTAACGCCTAAAACAATCCATTTACAAGGTCAAACGAGCCAAGAGCAGGTAAACCACCACTTTTCCAAATTTTCAGGTGCTATAGTTCAACATCTTTTTTGTTGATTCAGAATTCTAACTTCGTTTTTACCAAAATTTTACCTGGACGTCCGTTAAGACAATACCAATGGATCCAGTTGGACTTCACGGCCAAAATGGCGCATTTTTCAATGTCAAACGAGCCCTAGAGAAGGTAAACCACCCATTTTACTAATTTTCGTGTGCTATAATCCATTGATTATTTGGTGATCCAAAAATTCGACCTCATTTTTGCCAAACTTTTACCTGGATGTCCGTTAAGACGTTACCTATGGAGGCAGTTGGCCGTGACGGCCAAAATGGCCATTTTCAAGGTCAAACGAGCCCTAGAGCAGGTAAACCCCCCATTTTACCAATTTTTGTATGCTATAGTCCACGGGTTTTTTGGTGATCCAGAATTCCGACCTCATTTTTGCCAAAATTTTACCTAGACGTCCGTTAAGACCTTATCTATGGAGAAGTTGGACCTACGGCCAAAATGGCCCATTTCCGAGGTCAAACGAGCCGAAGAGCAGGTAAATCCCCCATTTTAACCATTTTGTGTGCTATAGTCCACGGATTTTTTGGTGATTCGAAATTTCGACCTCATTTTTACCAAAATTTTACCTGAACGTCCGTTAAGACCTTATCTATGGAACCAGTTGGCCCTCACGGCCAAATGGACCATTGTCAAGGTCAAACAAGCCCTAGAGGTGGTAAACCCCCAAATTTACCAATTTTCGTGTGCTATAGTCCTCGGATTTTTTGGTGATCTGCAATTCAGACCTTATTTTTGCAAAAATTTCCTTGACGTCTTTTAAGACGTAATCTATGGAGCCAGTTGTCCCTCACTGCCAAAAGGGCCCATTTTCAAGGTGGAACAAGCCCTAAAACAGGTAATCCCCCCATTTTACAGATTTTCGTGTTATATAGTCTACAAATTTTTTAGTGATCTGGAATTCGGACCTCATTTTTCCCAAAATTTTATCGTACGTCCGTTAAGACCTTACGTAACGAACTAGTTGGCCCTAACGGACAAAATGGCCCATTTTCAAGGTCAAACGATTCCTAGAGCATGTAAACCCCCTATTTTATCGATTTACATGTGCTATAGTCCATGGATTTTTTTGGTGATCCGAAATTTTTAACTCATTTTTGACAATATTATATATGGACGTCTGTTAAGACCTTACCTATGGATCCAGTTTTCCCTAACACCCAAAACGGCCCATTTTCAAGGTCAAACGAGCCCAGAGCAGGTAAACCCCCACTTTTACCAATTTTCATGTGCTATAGTTCACCATCTCTTTTGGTGATTCGGAATTTCGACCTTATTTTTGCCAAAATTTTACCTCGACGTCCGTTAAGACCTTACCAATTGAGTCAGTTGGCCCTCTCGGCCAAAATGGCCCATTTTCAATGTCAAACGAGTCCTAGAGCAGGTAAACCCCAAATTTTACCAATTTTCGTGTGCTATAGTCCACAGATTTTCTGGTGATCCGAAATTTTGACCACATTTTTGCCAAAATTATACCTGGACGTTCATTAAGACCTTACCTATGGAGCTAGTTGTCCCTCACGGCCAAAATGGCCCATATTCAAGGACATACGAGCCCTAGAGCAGGTAAACCTTCCATTTTACCAATTTTCGTGCGCTACAGTCCACAGATTTTTTGGTGATCCGGAATTCCAACCTCATTTTTGCCAAACTTTTACTTGGATGTCCGTTAAGACCTTATTTATGGAGCCAGTTGGCCCTCACGACCAAAATGGCGCATTTTCAATGTCAAACGAGCCCTAGAGCAGGTAAACCCCCATTTTACCGATTTTCGTGTGCTATAGTTGACTGATTTTTTGGTTATCCGGAATTCTGACTTCATTTTTACAAAATTTTACTTGGACGTCCGTTAAGACCTTACATATGGAGCCAGTTGTCCCTCACGGCCAAAATGGCCCATTTTCACGGTCAAACAATCCCTAGAGCAGGTAAACCCTAAATTTTACCAATTTTCGTATGCTATAGTCCAATGTTTTTTGGTGATCCGAAATTCCGACCTTATTTTACCAAAAATTTTACCTAGACGTCCGTTAAGACCTTACATATGGAGCCAGTTGGCCCTAACGGCAAAAACGGTCCATTATCAAGGTCAAACGAGCCCAGAACAGGTAAACCCCCCATTTTACCCAATTTTCATGTGCTATAGTTCACCATCTTTTTTGGAGATTCGAAATTCCGACATCATTTTTGTCAAAATTTTACCTAGACGTCCGTTAAGACATTACCAATGGAGGCAGTTGGCTCTCACGGCCAAAATGGCGCATTTTCAAGGTCAAACGAGCCCTAGAGCAGGTAAACCCCCCATTTTACCGATTTTCGTGTGATATAGTTCATGGATTTTTTGGTAATCCAAAATTCCGACCTTATTTTTGTCACAATTTTATCTAGAAGTCCGTTAAGACCTTACCTATGGATCTAGTTGGCCCTCACGGCCAAAATGGCCTATTTTCAAGGTCAAACGACCCCTAGAGCAGGTAAACCCCCCAATTTACCGATTTTCGTGTGCTGTAGTCCACAATTTTTTTGGTGATCTGGAATTCCGACCTCATTTTTGCAAAAATTTGACATGGACGTCTGTTAAGACCTTACATATGGAGCCAGTTGTCCCCTAACGGCCAAAATGTCCCATTTTCCAAGGTCAAACGATTTCTAAGAGCAGGTAACCCCCCGTTTTACCAAATTTTTTGTGCTAATAGTCCACTGATTTTTTGGTGATCCAGAATGCGACCTCATTTAAACCCAAATTTTACCTGACGTCCGTTAAAACGTTACCTATGGAGCCAGTTGGCCCTAACGGCCAAAATGACCTATTTTCACGGTCAAACGATCCTAGAGCAGGTAACCCCCATTTTACGATTTTCGTGTGCTATAGTCCACGATTTTTTGGTATCCGGAATTCCGACCTCATTTTTGCCAAAATTTTACCTGAACTCCGTTAAGACTTTACCTGTGGAGCTAGTTGACCCTACGGCCAAAATGGCCCATTTTCAAGGACAAACGAGCCCTAAGCAGGTAAACCCCCATTTTACCAATTTTCGTGCGCTATAGTCCACAGATTTTTTGGTGATCCGGAAGTCCAACCTCATTTTTGCCAAATTTACATGGACTTCCGTTAAGACCTTAGCTATGGAGCCAGTTGGTCACGGCCAAAAGGCCCATTTTCAAGGTAAACGAACCCAAGCAAGGAAACCCCATTTTACCGAATTTTCATCTGCTATAGTCACATTTTTTGGTGATCCAGAATTCGACATTTATTTAAAATCATATGGACGTCCGTTAAGATTATCTATAGAGCAGTTGGCCCTCATGAAAATGGCCCATTTTCAAGTAAAACCCTAGAGCAGGTAACCCCCATTTTACCGATTTTCATGTGCTATAGTCCACATTTTTTGGTGATCCAGAATTTTGACCTCATTTTGCCAAAATTTTACTGGACATCTGTAAAGACCTTACTATGGAACCAGTTGTCCCTACAGCCAAAATAGCCATTTTCAAGGTTAAACGAACCTAGCAGGTAAACCTCCCTTTTACCGATTTTTGTGTGCTATAGTCTACAGATTTTTTTGGTGATCCAGAATTTCGACCTCATTTTTGCCAAAATATTACCTGGACATCCGTTAAGACTTATCTATAGAGCTAGTTTGCCCTCTCGTCCAAAATGGCCCATTTTCAAGGCCAAATTAAGCCCTAGAGTAGGTAAACCTCCCATTTTACCAATTTTTGTCTGCTATAGTCCACAGATTTTTTGGTGATCCAGAAATCCGACCTTATTTTTGCCAAAATTTTACCTCGACGTCTGTTAAGACCTTATCTATAGAGCTAGTTGTCCCTCATGGCCAAAATAGCCCATTTTAAGGTCTAACGAAACCTAGAGCAGGCAAACGCCCCATTTTACTGATTTTCGTGTGCTATTGTCCACAGATATTTTGGTGATCCGGACTTTGGACCTCATTTTTGCCAGAATTTTACCTGGACTACCGTTAAGACCTTATCTATGGAGCCAGTTGGCCCTCACGACCATAATGGCTCATTTTCGAGGTCAAACGAGCCCTAGTGCAGGAAAACCTCCCATTTTGCCTATTTTCGTATGCTATAGTCCACAGATATTTAAGTGATCCGGAATTCTAACCTCATTTTTGCCAAAATTTTCTCGGACATCCGTTAAGACCTTATCTATTGAGCCATATGGCCCTCACGGCCAAAATGACCCAATTTCAAGGTCAAACGAGACCTAGAGGAGGTAAACCCCCATTTTACTGATTTTCGTGTGCTATAGTCCACGAATATGTTTTGATCCAGAATTCCAACCTCATTTTTGCCAAAATTTTACCTGGACGTCTGTTAAGACCTTATCTATTGAGCTAGTTGATCCTCACGGCCA
>NW_026019757.1:18584-71818 GCF_900185275.1 Solanum verrucosum
GTCCGTTAAGACATTATCTATGGAGCCAGTTGGCCCTTACGACCAAAATGGCCCATTTTCAAGGTCAAAGAGACCTAGAGGAGGTAAAACCCCTAATTTTACCCATTTTTGTGTACTATAATTCACACACATTTTTTGGTGATAGAAATTCGGACCTATTTTTGCCAAAATTATATCTGGACGTTTGTTAAGACCTTACCTATGGAGCCAGTGTTTCCTCAGTGCCAGAATGACCCATTTTCAAGGTCAAACGAGACCTAGAGTAGGTAAACCCTAAACCCCCCATTTTACCTATTTTTGGAACCTATATTCCACGGATTTTTGGTGATCCGTAATTTCGACCTAATTTTGCAAAAATTATATACCTGGACGTCCGTTAAGACCTTATCTATGGAGCCAGTTGCCCTGCACGGCCAAAATGGCTAATTTTCAATGTCAAATGATCCCTAGAGCAGGGAAACCCCCATTTTGCCGATTTTCGTGTGCTATAGTTCACCATCTTTTTTGGTGATCCGGACTTGACCTCATTTTTGCCAGAATTTTACCTGGACTACCGTTAAGACCTTATCTATGGAGCCAGTTGGCCCTCACGACCATAATGGCTCATTTTCGAGGTCAAACGAGCCCTAGTGCAGGAAATCCCATTTTTATTTTCGTATGCTATAGTCCACAGATATTTGTGATCCGGAATTCTAACCTCATTTTTGCCAAAATTACTCGGACATCCGTTAAGACCTTATCTATTGGAGCCATATGGCCCTCACGGCCAAAATGACCCAATTTCAAGGTCAAACGAGACCTAGAGGAGGTAAACCCCCCATTTTACTGATTTTCGTGTGCTATAGTCCACGAATTTGTTTGTGATCCAGAATTCCAACCTCATTTTTGCCAAAATTTTACCTGGACGTCTGTTAAGACCTTATCTATTGAGCTAGTTGATCCTCACGGCCAAAATGTCTCATTTGCAAGGTCAAACGAGCCCTAGAGTAGTTAAACCCCTATTTTACTGATTTTCGTATGCTATAGTTCACGGATTTTTTGGTGATACGGAATTTCGACTTCATATTTGCCAAAATTTTACCTGGACGTCCATTAAGACCTTATATATGGAGCTAGTTGGCCTTTACGGCCAAAATGTCCCATTTTCAAACTCAAACGAGCCCTAGCGCAAGTAAAACCCCAATTTACTGATTTTCGTGTGCTATAATCAACGGATTTTTTGGTGATCTGGAATTCCTACCTCATTTTTTGCCAAAATTATACCTGGACGTTCGTTAAGACCTAATCTATGGAGCCAATTTGCCCTCATGGCCAAAATGGCCCATTTTCAAGTTGAAACAAGCCCTAGAGCAGGTAAACCCCCCATTTTGCCTATTTTTGTGTGCTCACGGCCAAAATGGCTCATTTCAAGATCAAACGAGCCCTAGAGCAGGTAAACCCCCATTTTACTAATTTTCGTGTGCTATAGTCCACAGATTTTTTGGGTGATCCAGAATTCCGACCTCATTTTTGCAAAAATTTACCTGGACGTCAGTTAAGACATTACCTTCGGAGCCAGTTAGCCCTAACGGCCAAAACGGTCCATTATAAAGGTCAATCGATTCCATAGCAGGTAAACCCCCAGTTTTACCAATTTTCGTATGCTATAGTTCACCTTTTTTTTCGGTGATTCGGAATTCCGACCTCATTTTTTCCAAACTATACCTGGATGTCCGTTAAGACCTTACTTATGGATCCAGTTGGCCCTCACGGCCAAAATGGCCCATTTTCAAGATCAAACGATCCCCAGAGCAGGTAAACCCTCCATTTTACCGATTTTTGTGTACTATAGTCCACAGATTCTTTGGTGATCCGGAATTCTTACCACAATTTTTCCAACATTTTACCTAGACGTCTGTTAAGGCCTTACCTATGGAGCCAGTTGGCCCTAACGGCCAAAACAGCCCATTTACAGGTCAAACGAGCCTAGAGCAGGTAAACCCCCACTTTTCCAAATTTTCAGGTGCTATAGTTCACCATCTTTTTTGTTGATTCAGAATTCTGAGCTCATTTTTGCCAAAATTTTACCTAGACGTCCGTTAGGACAATACCAATGGATCCAGTTGGCCTTCACGTCTAAAATGGCACATTTTTCAATGTCAAACGAGCCCTAGAGCAGGTAAACCACCCATTTTACTAATTTTCGTGTGCTATAGACCACTGATTTTTTGGTGATCCAAAATTTCGACCTCATTTTTGCCAAAATTTTACCTGGTTGTCCGTTAAGACCTTACCTATGGAGGTAGTTGTTGTCACGGCCAAAATGGCCATTTTCAAGATCAAACGAACCCTAGAGCAGCTAAACCCCACTTTTACAGATTTTCGTGTGTTATACTCCACGAATTTTTTGGGGATCCAAAATTTCGACCTCATTTTTTGCAAAAATTTTACCTAGACTTCCGTTAAGACCTTACCTATGGAGTCAGTTGGCCCTCACGGCCAAAATGGCTCATTTTCAAGGTCAAACGAGCCCTAGAGCAGGTAAACCCCCCATTTTACTAATTTTCGTGTGCTATAGTCCACAGATTTTTTAGTGATCCAAAATTCCGACCTCATTTTTGCAAAAATTTACATGGACATCCGTTAAGACATTACCTATGGAGCCAGTTGGCCCTAACGGCCAAAACGATCCATAATAATGGTCGATCGAGTCCATAGCAGGTAAACCCCCAGTTTTACCAATTCTGACCTCATTTTTTCCAAAATTTTATCTGGTAGTCTGTTAAGACCCTACCTATGGAGCCAGTTGGCCCTAACACCTAAACAATCCATTTACAAGGTCAAACGAGCCAAGAGCAGGTAAACCACCACTTTTCCAAATTTTCAGGTGCTATAGTTCAACATCTTTTTTGTTGATTCAGAATTCTGACTTCGTTTTTACCAAAATTTTACCTGGACGTCCGTTAAGACAATACCAATGGATCCAGTTGGACTTCACGGCCAAAATGGCGCATTTTTCAATGTCAAACGAGCCCTAGAGAAGGTAAACCACCCATTATTTGGTGATCCAAAAATCCGACCTCATTTTTGCCAAACTTTTACCTGGATGTCCGTTAAGACGTTACCTATGGAGGCAGTTGGCCGTGACGGCCAAAATGGCCATTTTCAAGGTCAAACGAGCCCTAGAGTAGGTAAACCCCCCATTTTACCAATTTTTGTATGCTATAGTCCACGGGTTTTTTTGGTGATCCAGAATTCCGACCTCATTTTTGCCAAAATTTTACCTAGACGTCCGTTAAGACCTTATCTATGGAGAAGTTGGACCTACGGCCAAAATGGCCCATTTTCGAGGTCAAACGAGCCCAAGAGCAGGTAAATCCCCCATTTTAACCATTTTTGTGTGCTATAGTCCACGGATTTTTTGGTGATCCGAAATTTCGACCTCATTTTTACCAAAATTTTACCTGAACGTCCGTTAAGACCTTATCTATGGAGCCAGTTGGTCCTCACGGCCAAAATGGCCCATTTACAAGCTCAAACGAACCCTAGAGCAGGTAAACCCCCTATTTTACCAATTTTCGTGTGCTATAGTCCACGGATTTTTCGGTGAATGGAATTTCGACCTTATTTTTGCCAAAATTTGACCTAGACGTCTGTTAATACCTTACCTATAGAGCCAGTTGGCCCTCACGGCCAAAATGGCCCATTTTTAATGTCAAACGTGCCCTAGAGCAGGTAGACCCCCTATTTTGCCAATTTTCGTGTGGTATAGTTCACCATCATTTTTAGTGATCCAGAATTCTAACCTCATTTTTATCGAAATTTTACCGGGACGTCGGTTAAGAATTTACCTATGGAGCCAGTTGGCCCTCACGGCCAAAATGGCCAATTTTCAATGTCAAACGAGCCCTAGAGCAGGTAAACCCCCAATCTTACCGATTTTCGTGTGCTATAGTCAACAGATTCTTTGGTATCCGGAATTCCGACCACATTTTTTCCAAAATTTTACCTGGACGTCCGTTAAGACCTTACTTATGGAGCTAGTTGGCCCTCACGGCCAAAATGACCTATTTTCAAGGTCAAACGAGCCCAAGGGCAGGTAAACCCCCCATTTTACCAATTTCCATGTGCTATAGTCCAATGATATTTTGGTGATCCGGAATTCCAACCTCATTTTACCCAAACTTTAACTGGACGTCTGTTAAGACCTTACCTATGGAGCCAGATGGCCCAAACGGCCAAAACGGCCCATTTTCAAGGTCAAATGAGCCCAGAGCAGGTAAACCCCAACTTTTACCGATTTTCATGTGCTATAGTTCACCATCTTTTTTGGTGATTCAGAATTCCAACCTCATTTTTGCCAAAATTTTACCTGGACATCCGTTAAGACCTTATATCTGGAGCCTGTTGGCCCACACGGCCAAAATGGCCCATTTTAAAGGTCAAACGAGCCCTAGAGCAGGTAAACCCCCCATTTTACCGATTTTCGTTAGCTATAGTCCACGGATTTTTTGGTGATCCAAAATTCCGACCTAATTTTTGCTAAAAATATACCTGGACGTCCGTTAAGACCTTATCTATGGAGCCAGTTGGCCCTCACGGCCAAAATGGCCATTTTCAAGGTCAAACGAGCCCTAGAGTAGGTAAACCCCCCATTTTACCAATTTTTGTATGCTATAGTCCACGGGTTTTTTGGTGATCCAGAATTCTGACCTCATTTTTGCCAAAATTTTACCTAGACGTCCGTTAAGACCTTATCTATGGAGAAGTTGGACCTACGGCCAAAATGGCCCATTTTCGAGGTCAAACGAGCCCAAGAGCAGGTAAATCCCCCATTTTAACCATTTTTGTGTGCTATAGTCCACGGATTTTTTGGTGATCCGAAATTTCGACCTCATTTTTACCAAAATTTTACCTGAACGTCCGTTAAGACCTTATCTATGGAGCCAGTTGGTCCTCACGGCCAAAATGGCCCATTTACAAGCTCAAACGAACCCTAGAGCAGGTAAACCCCCTATTTTACCAATTTTCGTGTGCTATAGTCCACGATTTTTCGGTGAATGGAATTTCGACCTTATTTTTGCCAAAATTTGACCTAGACGTCTGTTAATACCTTACCTATAGAGCCAGTTGGCCCTCACGGCCAAAATGGCCCATTTTTAATGTCAAACGTGCCCTAGAGCAGGTAGACCCCCTATTTTGCCAATTTTCGTGTGGTATAGTTCACCATCATTTTTAGTGATCCAGAATTCTAACCTCATTTTTATCGAAATTTTACCGGGACGTCGGTTAAGAATTTACCTATGGAGCCAGTTGGCCCTCACGGCCAAAATGGCCAATTTTCAATGTCAAACGAGCCCTAGAGCAGGTAAACCCCCAATCTTACCGATTTTCGTGTGCTATAGTCAACAGATTCTTTGGTATCCGGAATTCCGACCACATTTTTTCCAAAATTTTACCTGGACGTCCGTTAAGACCTTACTTATGGAGCTAGTTGGCCCTCACGGCCAAAATGACCTATTTTCAAGGTCAAACGAGCCCAAGGGCAGGTAAACCCCCCATTTTACCAATTTCCATGTGCTATAGTCCAATGATATTTTGGTGATCCGGAATTCCAACCTCATTTTACCCAAACTTTAACTGGACGTCTGTTAAGACCTTACCTATGGAGCCAGATGGCCCAAACGGCCAAAACGGCCCATTTTCAAGGTCAAATGAGCCCAGAGCAGGTAAACCCCAACTTTTACCGATTTTCATGTGCTATAGTTCACCATCTTTTTTGGTGATTCAGAATTCCAACCTCATTTTTGCCAAAATTTTACCTGGACATCCGTTAAGACCTTATATCTGGAGCCTGTTGGCCCACACGGCCAAAATGGCCCATTTTAAAGGTCAAACGAGCCCTAGAGCAGGTAAACCCCCCATTTTACCGATTTTCGTTAGGCTATAGTCCACGGATTTTTTGGTGATCCAAAATTCCGACCTAATTTTTGCTAAAAATATACCTGGACGTCCGTTAAGACCTTATCTATGGAGCCAGTTGGCCCTCACGGCCAAAATGGCCCATTTTCAAGGTCAAACGAGCCCAAGAACAAATAAACCCCTCATTCTACCGATTTTCGTATGCTATATTCCACGGATTTTTTGGTTATCTGGAATTTCGACCTCATTTTTGCAAAAATTTAACCTGGACGTCCGTTAAGACCTTACCTATGGGAACAGTTGGCCCTCAAGGCCATAACGATCCATTTTCAAGGTCAAACGGGCCCTAGAGAAGGTAAACCCCCCATTTTGCCTATTTTTGTGTGCTATAGGTCACCATCTTTTTTGTTGATAAAGAATTCTGACCTCATTTTTGCTAAAATTTTACGTGAACTTCCGTTAAGACAATACCAATGGAGCCAGTTGGCCTTCTCTGCCAAAATGGCGCATTTTCCATTGTCAAACGAGCCCTACAGCAGGTAAACCCCCCATTTTACTAATTTTCGTATGCTATAGTCCACAGATTTTTTTGGTGATCCAGAATTTCGACTTCATTTTTGCAAAAAATTTACCTGGATGTCTGTTAAGACATTACCTATGGAGCCAGTTGGCCCTAACGGCCAAAACGGCCCATTATAAAGGCCGATCGAGTCCAGAGCAGGTAAACCCCCAGTTTTACCAATTTTCGTATGCTATAGTTCACCATTTTTTTCGGTGATTCAGAATTACGACCTCATTTTTTCCAAAATTATACTTGGATGTCCGTTAAGACCTTACTTATGGATCCAATTGGCCCTCACGGCCAAAATGGCCCATTTTCAGTATCAAACAATCCCTAGAGCAGGTAAACCCTTCATTTTTATCAATTTTCGTGACCTTTAGTCCACCGATTCTTTGGTGATCCGGAATTCTGACCACATTTTTGCCAAAATTTTACCATACGTCCGTTAAGACCTTACGTAACGAGCTAGTTGGCCCTAACGGCCAAAATGGCCCATTTTTAGGGTCAAACGATTCCAAGAGCAGGTAAACCCCCATTTTACCGATTTACATGTGCTATAGTCCACGGATTTTTTTGGTGATCCAGAATTTTTACCTCATTTTTGCCAATATTATACATGGACGTCCGTTAAGACCTTACCTATGGATCCAGTTTGCCTTAACGGCCAAAACGGCCCATTTTCAAGGTCAAATGAGCCCAGAGCAGGTAAACCCCCACTTTTACCAATTTTCATGTGCTATAGTTCCCATCTCTTTTGGTGATTCATAATTTCGACCTCATTTTTGCCAAAATTTTATTTGGACGTCTGTTAAGACCTTACCAATTGAGTCAGTTGGCCCTCTCGGCCAAAATGGCCCATTTTCAATGTCAAACGAGTCCTAGAGCAGATCAACCCCAAATTTTACCGATTTTCGTGTGCTATAGTCCACAGAATCTTTGGTAATCCGAAATTCCGACCCCATTTTTGCCAAAATTTTACCTGGACGTTCGTTAAGACCTTACCTATGGAGCTAGTTGTCCCTCACGGCCAAAATGGCCCATTTCAAGGACATACGAGGCCTAGAGCAGGTAAACCGCCCATTTTACCAATTTCCGTGCGCTACAGTCCACAGATTTTTTGGTGATCCGGAATTCCAACCTCATTTTTGCCAAACTTCTTCCTGGACGTCCCGTTAAGACCTTACCTATGGAGCCAATTGGCCCGATCTGCTAAAACGCCCCATTTTCAAAGTCAAACGAACCCAGAGAAGGTAAACCCCCACTTTTACCGAATTTTATATGCTATAGTTCACCATCTTATTTGGTTATTCGGAATTTCGACATCATTTTTGCAAAAATTTTACCTCGACGTCCGTTAAGATGTTATCTAAGGAGGCAGTTCGCCCCTCATAGACAAAATGCCCCATTTTCAAGGTCAAACGAGCCCTAAAGCAGGTAAACCCCCTATTTTACCGATTTTCGTGTGCTATAGTTCACCATCTTTTTTGGAGATTCAGAATTCCGACCTCATTTTTGCCAAAAATTTACATGGATGTCCGTTAAGACCTTATCTATAGAGCCAATTGGCCCTCACGACCAAAATGGCGCATTTTCAATGTCAAACGAACCCTAGAGCAAGTAAACCCCCATTTTACTGATTTTCGTGTGCTATAGTTCAGTGATTTTTTGGTTATTCAGAATTTCGACTTCATTTTTACAAAAATTTTACTTGGACGTCCGTTAAGACCTTACCTATGGAGCCAGTTGTCCCTCACGGCCAAAATGACCCATTTTCAAGGTCAAACGATCCCTAGAGCAGGTAAACCCACATTTTACCAATTTTCGTGTGATATAGTTCATTGATTTTTTGGTAATTCGGAATTTCGACCTTATTTTTGTCACAATTTTATCTAGAAGTCCGTTAAGACCTTACCTATGGATCTAGTTGGCCCTCACGGCCAAAATGGCCTATTTTCAAGGTCAAATGATTGATAGAGCAGGTAAACCAACCAATTTACCAATTTTCGTGTGCTATAGTCCACGAATTTTTTGGTGATCTGAAATTTCGACCTCATTTTTGCAAAAAAATTCACTTGGACGTCCGTTAAGACCTTACATATGGAGCCAGTTGTCCCTCACCGCTAAAATGACCCATTTTCAAGGTAAAACTATCTCTAGAGCAGGTAAACCGCCCATTTTACAAATTTTAGTGTGCTATAATAGTCCACTGATTTTTTGGGGTTTCGGAATTTCGACCTCATTTTACCTAAAATTTTACCTGGACGTCCGTTAAGACCTTACCTATGGAGCCAGTTGGCCCTAACGGCTAAAATGACCCATTTTCAAGGTCAAACGATCCCTAGAGCAGGTGAACCCCCCCATTTTTACCAATTTTTTTGTGCTATAGTCCACTGATTTTTTGGTGATTCGAAATTCGGACCTTATTTTACCCAAAATTTTACCTAACGTCCGTTAAGACGTTACCTATGGAGCCAATTGACCCTAACGGCCAAAATGACCCCTTTACAAGGTCAAACGATCCTTAGAGCAAGTAAACCCCCATTTTATCGATTTTCGTGTGCTATAGTCCACGAATTGTTTGGTGATCTGGAATTCAGACCTCATTTTTGCCAATATTTTACCTGAACGTCCGTTAAGACTTTACTTGTGGAGCTAGTTGACCCTAACGGCCAAAATGGCCTTTTTTCAAGGACATATGAGCCCTAGAGCAGGTAAACCCCCCATTTTACCAATTTTCGTGCGTTATAGTCCACATATTTTTTGTTGATCCGGAAGTCCAACCTCATTTTCTACAAACTTTTACCTGGACTTCCGTTAAGACCTTACCTTGGAGCTAGTTGGTCCGAACGGCAAAACGGCTCATTTTCAAGGTCAAACGAACTCAGAGCAGGTAAACCCCCACTTTTACCGATTTTCATGTGCTATAGTTCACCATTTTATTTGGTGATTCGGAATTTCGACATCGTATTTGCCAAAATTTACGTGGACGTCCGTTAAGATGTTATCTATAGAGCAAGTTGGCCCTCACGGCCAAAATGGCCCATTCTCAAGGTCAAACAAGCCCTAAAGCAGGTCAACCCCCCATTTTACCGATTTTCATGTTCTATAGTTCACAAATTTTTTGGTGATCCGTAATTTCGACCTCATTTTTGCCAAAATTTTACCTGGACATCCGTTAAGACCTTACCTATGGAGTCAGTTGGCCCTAACAGCCAAAATACCCAATTTTCAAGGTCAAACGATCCTAGAGTAGGTAAACCCCCAGTTTTACTAATTTGCATGTGCTATAGTTCATCATCTTTTTTGGTGATTCGGAATTTCGACCTCATTTTTGCTTAAATTTAACCTGGATGTCCGTTAAGACCTTACCTGTGGAGCCAGTTGGCCCTCACAGCCAAAATTACCCATTTTCAAGGTTGAACGATCCTTAGTGTAGGTAAACCCCCCATTTTACCTATTTTCGTGTGCTATAGTCCCCAAATTTTTTGGTGATCCGAAATTCCAACCTCATATTTGTTAAAACTTGGTGTGGACGTCTGTTAAGAACTTACTTATGGAGCATGTTGGCCCTGATGGCCAAAACGGCCCATTTTTAAGGTCAAACGAGCCCAAAGCAGGTAAACCCCACTAATACCAATTTTCATGTGCTATAGTTCACCATATTTTTTGGTGATTCAGAATTTCGACCTCATTTTTGCAAAAATTTTACCTGGACGTCCGTTAAGACCTTACCTATGGATCCAGTTGGCCCTCACGGCCAAAATGGCCTATTTTCAAGGTAAAACGATCCCTAGAGCAGGTAAACACCCCATTTTGCCAATTTTCGTGGCCTATAGTTCACCATATTTTTTGGTGATCCCGAAATTCCGACCTCATTTTAGCAAAAATTTTACCTGGACGTCCGTTAAGACCTTACCTATGGAGCCAGTTGTCCCTCACGGCCAAAATGGACCATTTTCAAGGTCAAAACGAGCACTAAAGTAGGTAAACCACCTAGTTTACCAATTTTCGGGTGCTATAGTCAACAAATTTTTTGGTGATCCATTATTCTGACCTTATTTTTGCCAAAATTTTACATGGACGTCCGTTAAGACCTTATCTATGGAGCCAGTAGGCCAACACGGCCAAAACGGCCGATTTTCAAAGTCAAACAAGCTCTAGAGGAGGTAAACCCCCTATTTTGCCAATTTTCGTGTGGTGTAGTTCACTATCATTTTTAGTGATCCAGAATTTCCGACCTCATTTTTTCCAAAATTCTACCTAGACGTCCGTTAAGACCTTATCTATGGAGCCAGTTGGTCCTCATGGCCAAAATGGCCCATTTACAAGCTCAAACGAACCCTAGAGCAGGTAAACCCCCTATTTTACCGATTTTTGTGTGCTATAGTCCACATTTGGTGATCCAGAATTCCGACCTAATTTTTGCAAAATTATACATGGACTTTCGTTAATACCTTATCTATAGAGCCAGTTGGCCCTCAACGGCCAAAATGGCCCATTTTCAAGGTAAACGAACCTAGAGCAGGTAAACCCCCATTTTTACCAATTTTCGTGTGCTACAGTCCACAGAATTTTTGGTGATCCAGAATTCCGACCTCATTTTTACCTAAAATTTACATGGACTTTCGTTTAAGACCTTATCTATAGAGCCAGTTGGCCCTCATGAGAAAAATGGCCATTTTCAAAGTCAAATGATCCCTAGAGCAGGTAAACCCCCATTTGGCCGATTTTCGTGTGCTATAGTTCACCATCTTTTTGGGTGATCCAGAATTTTGACCTCATTTTTGCCAAAATTTTACTGGACGTCTGTAAAGACCTTAACTATGGAACCAGTTGTCCCTCACAGCCAGAATGCCCATTTTCAAGGTTAAACGAACCCTAGATAGGTAAACCTCCCTTTTACCGATTTCGTGTGCTATAGTCACAAATTTTTTGGTGATCCAGAATTCGACCTCATTTTGCCAAAATACTACCTGGACATCCGTTAAGACCTTATCTATAGAGCTAGTTGCCCTCTCGCCAAAATGGCCCATTTTCAAGGCCAAATTAAGCCCTAGAGTAGGTAAACCTCCCATTTTACCAATTTTTGTCTGCTATAGTCACAGATTTTTTGGTGATCCAGAATCCGACTTATTTTTGCCAAAATTTTAACCTCGACGTCTGTTAAGACCTTATCTATAGAGCTAGTTGTCCCTCATGGCCAAAATAGCCCATTTAAGGTCTAACGAAACCTAGAACAGGCAAACGCCCCATTTTACTGATTTTCGTCTGCTATTGTCCACAGATATTTTTGGTGATCCGGACTTTGGACCTCATTTTTGCCAGAATTTTACCTGGACTACCGTTAAGACCTTATCTATGGAGCCAGTTGGCCCTCACGACCATAATGGCTCATTTTCGAGGTCAAACGAGCCCTAGTGCAGGAAAACCTCCCATTTTGCCTATTTTCGTATGCTATAGTCCACAGATATTTAAGTGATCCGGAATTCTACCTCATTTTTGCCAAAATTATTCTCGGACATCCGTTAAGACCTTATCTATTGAGCCATATGGCCCTCACGGCCAAAATGACCCAATTTCAAGGTCAAACGAGACCTAGAGGAGGTAAACCCCCATTTTACTGATTTTCGTGTGCTATAGTCCACGAATATGTTTGTGGTCCAGAATTCCAACCTCATTTTTGCCAAAATTTTACCTGGACGTCTGTTAAGACCTTATCTATTGAGCTAGTTGATCCTCACGGCCAAATGTCTCATTTGCAAGGTCAAACGAGCCCTAGAGTAGTTAACCCCTATTTTACTGATTTTCGTATGCTGTAGTTCACGGATTTTTTGGTGTACGGAATTTCGACTTCATATTTGCCAAAATTTTACCTGGACGTCCGTTAAGACCTTATATATGGAGCTAGTTGGCCTTCACGGCCAAAATGTCCCATTTTCAAACTCAAACGAGCCCTAGCGCAAGTAAAACCCCAATTTACTGATTTTCGTGTGCTATAATCACGGATTTTTTGGTGATCTGGAATTCCTACCTCATTTTTTGCCAAAATTATACCTGGACGTTCGTTAAGACCTAATCTATGGAGCCAATTTGCCCTCATGGCCAAAATGGCCCATTTTCAAGTTGAAACAAGCCCTAGAGCAGGTAAAACCCCCATTTTGCCTATTTTTGTGTGCTCACCGGCCAAAATGGCTCATTTTCAAGATCAAACGAGCCCTAGAGCAGGTAAACCCCCATTTTACTAATTTTCGTGTGCGATAGTCCACAGATTTTTGGTGATCAAGAATTCCGACCTCATTTTTGCAAAAATTTTACCTGGACGTCAGTTAAGACATTACCTTCGGAGCCAGTTAGCCCTAACGGCCAAAACGATCCATTATAAAGGTCAATCGATTCCATAGCAGGTAAACCCCCAGTTTTACCAATTTTCGTATGCTATAGTTCACCTTTTTTTTCGATGATTCGGAATTCCGACCTCATTTTTTCCAAAACTATACCTGGATGTCCGTTAAGACCTTACTTATGGATCCAGTTGGCCCTCACGGCCAAAATGGCCCATTTTCAAGATCAAACGATCCCCAGAGCAGGTAAACCCTCCATTTTACCGATTTTTGTGTACTATAGTCCACAGATTCTTTGGTGATCCGGAATTCTTACCACAATTTTTCCAACATTTTACCTAGACGTCTGTTAAGGCCTTACCTATGGAGCCAGTTGGCCCTAACGGCCAAAACAGCCCATTTACAAGGTCAAACGAGCCTAGAGCAGGTAAACCCCCACTTTTCCAAATTTTCAGGTGCTATAGTTCACCATCTTTTTTTGTTGATTCAGAATTCTGAGCTCATTTTTTGCCAAAATTTTACCTAGACGTCCGTTAGGACAATACCAATGGATCCAGTTGGCCTTCACGTCTAAAATGGCACATTTTTCAATGTCAAACGAGCCCTAGAGCAGGTAAACCACCCATTTTTACTAATTTTCGTGTGCTATAGACCACTGATTTTTTTGGTGATCCAAAATTACGACCTCATTTTTGCCAAAATTTTACCTGGTTGTCCGTTAAGACCTTACCTATGGAGGTAGTTGTTGTCACGGCCAAAATGGCCATTTTCAAGATCAAACGAACCCTAGAGCAGCTAAACCCCACCTTTTACAGATTTTCGTGTGTTATACTCCACGAATTTTTTGGGGATCCAAAATTTCGACCTCATTTTTTGCAAAAATTTTACCTAGACTTCCGTTAAGACCTTACCTATGGAGTCAGTTGGCCCTCACGGCCAAAATGGCTCATTTTCAAGGTCAAACGAGCCCTAGAGCAGGTAAACCCCCTATTTTACTAATTTTCGTGTGCTATAGTCCACAGATTTTTTAGTGATCCAAAATTCCGACCTCATTTTTGCAAAAATTGTACATGGACATCCGTTAAGACATTACCTATGGAGCCAGTTGGCCCTAACGGCTAAAACGATCCATAATAAAGGTCGATCGAGTCCATAGCAGGTAACCCCCAGTTTTACCAATTCTGACCTCATTTTTTCCAAAATTTTATCTGGTAGTCTCATAAGACCCTACCTATGGAGCCAGTTGGCCCTAACGCCTAAAACAATCCATTTACAAGGTCAAACGAGCCAAGAGCAGGTAAACCACCACTTTTCCAAATTTTCAGGTGCTATAGTTCAACATCTTTTTTGTTGATTCAGAATTCTAACTTCGTTTTTACCAAAATTTTACCTGGACGTCCGTTAAGACAATACCAATGGATCCAGTTGGACTTCACGGCCAAAATGGCGCATTTTTGAATGTCAAACGAGTCCTAGAGAAGGTAAACCACCCATTTTACTAATTTTCGTGTGCTATAATCCACCCATTATTTGGTGATCCAAAAATCCGACCTCATTTTTGCCAAACTTTTACCTGGATGTCCGTTAAGACGTTACCTATGGAGGCAGTTGGCCGTGACGGCCAAAATGGCCATTTTCAAGGTCAAACGAGCCCTAGAGTAGGTAAACCCCCCATTTTACCAATTTTTGTATGCTGTAGTCCACGGGTTTTTTGGTGATCCAGAATTCCGACTTCATTTTTGCCAAAATTTTACATAGACGTCCGTTAAGACCTTATCTATGGAGAAGTTGGACCTACGGCCAAAATGGCCCATTTTCGAGGTCAAACGAGCCCAAGAGCAGGTAAATCCCCCATTATAACCATTTTTGTGTGCTATAGTCCACGGATTTTTTCGTGATCCGAAATTTCGACCTCATTTTTACCAAAATTTTACCTGAACGTCCGTTAAGACCTTATCTATGGAGCCAGTTGGTCCTCACGGCCAAAAATGGCCCATTTACAAGCTCAAACGAACCCTAGAGCAGGTAAACCCCCTATTTTACCAATTTTCGTGTGCTATAGTCCACAGATTTTTCGGTGAATGAAATTTCGACCTTATTTTTGCCAAAATTTGACCTAGACGTCTGTTAATACCTTACCTATAGAGCCAGTTGGCCCTCACGGCCAAAATGGCCCATTTTTAATGTCAAACGTGCCCTAGAGCAGGTAGACCCCCTATTTTGCCAATTTTCGTGTGGTATAGTTCACCATCATTTTTAGTGATCCAGAATTCTAACCTCATTTTTATCGAAATTTTACCGGGACGTCGGTTAAGAATTTACCTATGGAGCCAGTTGGCCCTCACGGCCAAAATGGCCAATTTTCAATATCAAACGAGCCCTAGAGCAGGTAAACCCCCAATCTTACCGATTTTTGTGTGCTATAGTCAACAGATTCTTTGGTATCCGGAATTCCGACCTCATTTTTTCCAAAATTTTACCTGGACGTCCGTTAAGACCTTACTTATGGAGCTAGTTGGCCCTCACGGCCAAAATGACCTATTTTCAAGGTCAAACGAGCCCAAGGGCAGGTAAACCCCCCATTTTACCAATTTCCATGTGCTATAGTCCAATGATATTTTGGTGATCCGGAATTCCAACCTCATTTTACCCAAACTTTAACTGGACGTCTGTTAAGACCTTACCTATGGAGCCAGATGGCCCAAACGGCCAAAACGGCCCATTTTCAAGGTCAAATGAGCCCAGAGCAGGTAAAACCCCAACTTTTACCGATTTTCATGTGCTATAGTTCACCATCTTTTTTGGTGATTCAGAATTCCAACCTCATTTTTGCCAAAATTTTACCTGGACATCCGTTAAGACCTTATATCTGGAGCCTGTTGGCCCTCACGGCCAAAATGGCCCATTTTAAAGGTCAAACGAGCCCTAGAGCAGGTAAACCCCCCATTTTACCGATTTTCGTTAGCTATAGTCCACGGATTTTTTGGTGATCCAAAATTCCGACCTAATTTTTGCTAAAAATATACCTGGACGTCCGTTAAGACCTTATCTATGGAGCCAGTTGGCCCTCACGGCCAAAATGGCCCATTTTCAAGGTCAAACGAGCCCAAGAACAAATAAACCCCTCATTCTACCGATTTTCGTATGCTATATTCCACGGATTTTTTGGTTATCTGGAATTTCGACCTCATTTTTGCAAAAATTTAACCTGGACGTCCGTTAAGACCTTACCTATGGGAACAGTTGGCCCTCAAGGCCATAACGATCCATTTTCAAGGTCAAACGGGCCCTAGAGAAGGTAAACCCCCCATTTTGCCTATTTTTGTGTGCTATAGGTCACCATCTTTTTTGTTGATAAAGAATTCTGACCTCATTTTTGCTAAAATTTTACGTGAACTTCCGTTAAGACAATACCAATGGAGCCAGTTGGCCTTCTCTGCCAAAATGGCGCATTTTCCATTGTCAAACGAGCCCTACAGCAGGTAAACCCCCCATTTTACTAATTTTCGTATGCTATAGTCCACAATTTTTTGGTGATCCAGAATTTCGACTTCATTTTTGCAAAAAATTTACCTGGATGTCTGTTAAGACATTACCTATGGAGCCAGTTGGCCCTAACGGCCAAAACGGCCCATTATAAAGGCCGATCGAGTCCAGAGCAGGTAAACCCCCAGTTTTACCAATTTTCGTATGCTATAGTTCACCATTTTTTTCGGTGATTCAGAATTACGACCTCATTTTTTCCAAAATTATACTTGGATGTCCGTTAAGACCTTACTTATGGATCCAATTGGCCCTCACGGCCAAAATGGCCCATTTTCAGTATCAAACAATCCCTAGAGCAGGTAAACCCTTCATTTTTATCAATTTTCGTGACCTATAGTCCACCGATTCTTTGGTGATCCGGAATTCTGACCACATTTTTGCCAAAATTTTACCATACGTCCGTTAAGACCTTACGTAACGAGCTAGTTGGCCCTAACGGCCAAAATGGCCCATTTTTAGGGTCAAACGATTCCAAGAGCAGGTAAACCCCCCATTTTACCGATTTACATGTGCTATAGTCCACGGATTTTTTTGGTGATCCAGAATTTTTACCTCATTTTTGCCAATATTATACATGGACGTCCGTTAAGACCTTACCTATGGATCCAGTTTGCCTTAACGGCCAAAACGGCCCATTTTCAAGGTCAAATGAGCCCAGAGCAGGTAAACCCCCACTTTTACCAATTTTCATGTGCTATAGTTCACCATCTCTTTTGGTGATTCATAATTTCGACCTCATTTTTGCCAAAATTTTATTTGGACGTCTGTTAAGACCTTACCAATTGAGTCAGTTGGCCCTCTCGGCCAAAATGGCCCATTTTCAATGTCAAACGAGTCCTAGAGCAGATCAACCCCAAATTTTACCGATTTTCGTGTGCTATAGTCCACAGAATCTTTGGTAATCCGAAATTCCGACCCCATTTTTGCCAAAATTTTACCTGGACGTTCGTTAAGACCTTACCTATGGAGCTAGTTGTCCCTCACGGCCAAAATGGCCCATTTTCAAGGACATACGAGGCCTAGAGCAGGTAAACCGCCCATTTTACCAATTTCCGTGCGCTACAGTCCACAGATTTTTTGGTGATCCGGAATTCCAACCTCATTTTTGCCAAACTTCTTCCTGGACGTCCCGTTAAGACCTTACCTATGTAGCCAATTGGCCCGATCTGCTAAAACGCCCCATTTTCAAAGTCAAACGAACCCAGAGAAGGTAAACCCCCACTTTTACCGAATTTTATATGCTATAGTTCACCATCTTATTTGGTTATTCGGAATTTCGACATCATTTTTGCAAAAATTTTACCTCGACGTCCGTTAAGATGTTATCTAAGGAGGCAGTTCGCCCTCATAGACAAAATGCCCCATTTTCAAGGTCAAACGAGCCCTAAAGCAGGTAAACCCCCTATTTTACCGATTTTCGTGTGCTATAGTTCACCATCTTTTTTTGGAGATTCAGAATTCCGACCTCATTTTTGCCAAAATTTTACATGGATGTCCGTTAAGACCTTATCTATAGAGCCAATTGGCCCTCACGACCAAAATGACGCATTTTCAATGTCAAACGAACCCTAGAGCAAGTAAACCCCCATTTTACTGATTTTCGTGTGCTATAGTTCAGTGATTTTTTGGTTATTCAGAATTTCGACTTCATTTTTACAAAAATTTTACTTGGACGTCCGTTAAGACCTTACCTATGGAGCCAGTTGTCCCTCACGGCCAAAATGACCCATTTTCAAGGTCAAACGATCCCTAGAGCAGGTAAACCCACATTTTACCAATTTTCGTGTGATATAGTTCATTGATTTTTTGGTAATTCGGAATTTCGACCTTATTTTTGTCACAATTTTATCTAGAAGTCCGTTAAGACCTTACCTATGGATCTAGTTGGCCCTCACGGCCAAAATGGCCTATTTTCAAGGTCAAATGATTGATAGAGCAGGTAAACCAACCAATTTACCAATTTTCGTGTGCTATAGTCCACGAATTTTTTGGTGATCTGAAATTTCGACCTCATTTTTGCAAAAAATTCACTTGGACGTCCGTTAAGACCTTACATATGGAGCCAGTTGTCCCTCACCGCTAAAATGACCCATTTTCAAGGTAAAACTATCTCTAGAGCAGGTAAACCGCCCATTTTACAAATTTTAGTGTGCTATAGTCCACTGATTTTTTGGTGTTTCGGAATTTCGACCTCATTTTACCTAAAATTTTACCTGGACGTCCGTTAAGACCTTACCTATGGAGCCAGTTGGCCCTAACGGCTAAAATGACCCATTTTCAAGGTCAAACGATCCCTAGAGCAGGTGAACCCCCCCATTTTACCAATTTTTTTGTGCTATAGTCCACTGATTTTTTGGTGATTCGAAATTCGGACCTTATTTTACCCAAAATTTTACCTAACGTCCGTTAAGACGTTACCTATGTAGCCAATTGACCCTAACGGCCAAAATGACCCCTTTACAAGGTCAAACGATCCTTAGAGCAAGTAAACCCCCATTTTATCGATTTTCGTGTGCTATAGTCCACGAATTGTTTGGTGATCTGGAATTCAGACCTCATTTTTGCCAATATTTTACCTGAACGTCCGTTAAGACTTTACTTGTGGAGCTAGTTGACCCTAACGGCCAAAATGGCCTTTTTTCAAGGACATATGAGCCCTAGAGCAGGTAAACCCCCCATTTTACCAATTTTCGTGCGTTATAGTCCACATATTTTTTGTTGATCCGGAAGTCCAACCTCATTTTCTACAAACTTTTACCTGGACTTCCGTTAAGACCTTACCTTGGAGCTAGTTGGTCCGAACGGCAAAACGGCTCATTTTCAAGGTCAAACGAACTCAGAGCAGGTAAACCCCCACTTTTACCGATTTTCATGTGCTATAGTTCACCATTTTATTTGGTGATTCGGAATTTCGACATCGTATTTGCCAAAATTTTACGTGGACGTCCGTTGAGATGTTATCTATAGAGCAAGTTGGCCCTCACGGCCAAAATGGCCCATTCTCAAGGTCAAACAAGCCCTAAAGCAGGTCAACCCCCCATTTTACCGATTTTCATGTTCTATAGTTCACAAATTTTTTGGTGATCCGTAATTTCGACCTCATTTTTGCCAAAATTTTACCTGGACATCCGTTAAGACCTTACCTATGGAGTCAGTTGGCCCTAACAGCCAAAATACCCAATTTTCAAGGTCAAACGATCCTAGAGTAGGTAAACCCCCAGTTTTACTAATTTGCATGTGCTATAGTTCATCATCTTTTTTGGTGATTCGGAATTTCGACCTCATTTTTGCTTAAATTTAACCTGGATGTCCGTTAAGACGTTACCTGTGGAGCCAGTTGGCCCTCACGGCCAAAATTACCCATTTTCAAGGTTGAACGATCCTTAGTGCAGGTAAACCCCCCATTTTACCTATTTTCGTGTGCTATAGTCCCCAAATTTTTTGGTGATCCGAAATTCCAACCTCATATTTGTTAAAACTTGGTGTGGACGTCTGTTAAGACCTTACTTATGGAGCATGTTGGCCCTGATGGCCAAAACGGCCCATTTTTAAGGTCAAACGAGCCCAAAGCAGGTAAACCCCCACTAATACCGATTTTCATGTGCTATAGTTCACCATATTTTTTGGTGATTCAGAATTTCGACCTCATTTTTGCAAAAATTTTACCTGGACGTCCGTTAAGACCTTACCTATGGATCCAGTTGGCCCTCACGGCCAAAATGGCCTATTTTCAAGGTAAAACGATCCCTAGAGCAGGTAAACACCCCATTTTGCCAATTTTCGTGGCCTATAGTTCACCATATTTTTTGGTGATCCCGAAATTCCGACCTCATTTTAGCAAAAATTTTACCTGGACGTCCGTTAAGACCTTACCTATGGAGCCAGTTGTCCCTCACGGCCAAAATGGACCATTTTCAAGGTCAAAACGAGCACTAAAGTAGGTAAACCACCTAGTTTACCAATTTTCGGGTGCTATAGTCCACAAATTTTTTGGTGATCCATTATTCTGACCTTATTTTTGCCAAAATTTTACATGGACGTCCGTTAAGACCTTATCTATGGAGCCAGTAGGCCAACACGGCCAAAACGGCCGATTTTCAAAGTCAAACAAGCTCTAGAGGAGGTAAACCCCCTATTTTGCCGATTTTCGTGTGGTGTAGTTCACCATCATTTTTAGTGATCCAGAATTCCGACCTCATTTTTTCCAAAATTTTACCTAGACGTCTGTTAAGACCTTATCTATGGAGCCAGTTGGTCCTCATGGCCAAAATGGCCCATTTACAAGCTCAAACGAACCCTAGAGCAGGTAAACCCCCTATTTTACCGATTTTTGTGTGCTATAGTCCACAGATTTTTTGGTGATCCGGAATTCCGACCTCATTTTTGCCAAAATTTTACCTAGACGTCCGTTAATACCTTACCTATAGAGCCAGTTGGCCCTCAAGGACAAAATGGCCCATTTTTAATGTCAAACGAGCCCTAGAGCAGGTAAACCCCCTATTTTGCCTATTTTCGTGTGGTATAGTTCACCATCATTTTTAGTGATCCAGAATTTCGACCTCATTTTTACCGAAATTTTACCTGGACGTCAGTTAAAAACTTACCTATGGAGCCAGTTGGCCCTCACGGCCAAAATGGCCAATTTTCAATGTCAAACGATCCCTAGAGCAGGTAAACCCCCCAATCTTACCGATTTTCGTGTGCTATAGTCAACTGATTCTTTGGTAATCCGGAATTCCGACCTCAATTTTTCCAAAATTTTACCTGGACTTCCTGTAAGACCTTACCTATGGAGCAAGTTGGCCCTCACGGCCAAAATGGCCCATTTTCAAGGTAAAACGAACCCTAGAGCAGGTAAACCCCCCATTTTACCAATATTCGTGTGCTACAGTCCACAGAATTTTTGGTGATCCAGAATTCCGACCTAATTTTTGCTAAAATCATACATGGACTTTCGTTAAGACCTTATCTATAGAGCCAGTTGGCCCTCACGGCCAGAATGGCCCATTTTCAAGGTAAAACGAACCCTAGAGCAGGTAAACCCCCCATTTTACCAATTTTCGTGTGCTACAGTCCACAGAATTTTTGGTGATCCAGAATTCCGACCTAATTTTTGCTAAAATCATACATGGACTTTCGTTAAGACCTTATCTATAGAGCCAGTTGGCCCTCATGAGAAAAATGGCCCATTTTCAAAGTCAAATGATCCCTAGAGCAGGTAAACCCCCATTTGGCCGATTTTCGTGTGCTATAGTTCACCATCTTTTTGGGTGATCCAGAATTTTGACCTCATTTTTGCCAAAATTTTACTTGGACGTCTGTAAAGACCTTAACTATGGAACCAGTTGTCCCTCACAGCCAGAATGCCCCATTTTCAAGGTTAAACGAACCCTAGAATAGGTAAACCTCCCTTTTACCGATTTTTGTGTGCTATAGTCTACAGATTTTTTTGGTGATCTAGAATTTCGACCTCATTTTTGCCAAAATACTACCTGGACATCCGTTAAGACCTTATCTATAGAGCTAGTTTGCCCTCTCGTCCAAAATGGCCCATTTTCAAGGCCAAATTAAGCCCTAGAGTAGGTAAACCTCCCATTTTACCAATTTTTGTCTGCTATAGTCCACAGATTTTTTGGTGATCCAGAAATCCGACCTTATTTTTGCCAAAATTTTACCTCGACGTCTGTTAAGACCTTATCTATAGAGCTAGTTGTCCCTCATGGCCAAAATAGCCCATTTTAAGGTCTAACGAACCCTAGAGCAGGCAAACGCCCAATTTTACTGATTTTCGTGTGCTATTGTCCACGGATATTTTGGTGATCCGGACTTTGGACCTCATTTTTGCCAGAATTTTACCTGGACTACCGTTAAGACCTTATCTATGGAGCCAGTTGGCCCTCACGACCATAATGGCTCATTTTCGAGGTCAAACGAGCCCTAGTGCAGGAAAACCTCCCATTTTGCCTATTTTCGTATGCTATAGTCCACAGATATTTAAGTGATCCGGAATTCTAACCTCATTTTTGCCAAAATTATTCTCGGACATCCGTTAAGACCTTATCTATGGAGCCATATGGCCCTCACGGCCAAAATGACCCAATTTCAAGGTCAAACGAGACCTAGAGGAGGTAAACCCCCCATTTTACTGATTTTCGTGTGCTATAGTCCACGAATTTGTTTGTGATCCAGAATTCCAACCTCATTTTTGCCAAAATTTTACCTGGACGTCTGTTAAGACCTTATCTATTGAGCTAGTTGATCCTCACGGCCAAAATGTCTCATTTGCAAGGTCAAACGAGCCCTAGAGTAGTTAAACCCCTATTTTACTGATTTTCGTATGCTGTAGTTCACGGATTTTTTGGTGATACGGAATTTCGACTTCATATTTGCCAAAATTTTACCTGGACGTCCGTTAAGACCTTATATATGGAGCTAGTTGGCCTTCACGGCCAAAATGTCCCATTTTCAAACTCAAACGAGCCCTAGCGCAAGTAAAACCCCAATTTACTGATTTTCGTGTGCTATAATCAACGGATTTTTTGGTGATCTGGAATTCCTACCTCATTTTTTGCTAAAATTATACCTGGACGTTCGTTAAGACCTAATCTATGGAGCCAATTTGCCCTCATGGCCAAAATGGCCCATTTTCAAGTTGAAACAAGCCCTAGAGCAGGTAAACCCCCACTTTGCCTATTTTTGTGTGCTCACGGCCAAAATGGCTCATTTTCAAGATCAAACGAGCCCTAGAGCAGGTAAACCCCCCATTTTACTAATTTTCGTGTGCTATAGTCCACAGATTTTTTGGTGATCCAGAATTCCGACCTCATTTTTACAAAAATTTTACCTGGACGTCAGTTAAGACATTACCTTCGGAGCCAGTTAGCCCTAACGGCCAAAACGGTCCATTATAAAGGTCAATCGATTCCATAGCAGGTAAACCCCCATTTTGCCTATTTTTGTGTGCTCACGGCCAAAATGGCTCATTTTCAAGATCAAACGAGCCCTAGAGCAGGTAAACCCCCATTTTACTAATTTTCGTGTGCTATAGTCCACAGATTTTTTGGTGATCCAGAATTCCGACCTCATTTTTACAAAAATTTTACCTGGACGTCAGTTAAGACATTACCTTCGGAGCCAGTTAGCCCTAACGGCCAAAACGGTCCATTATAAAGGTCAATCGATTCCATAGCAGGTAAACCCCCATTTTGCCTATTTTTGTGTGCTCACGGCCAAAATGGCTCATTTTCAAGATCAAACGAGCCCTAGAGCAGGTAAACCCCCCATTTTACTAATTTTCGTGTGCTATAGTCCACAGATTTTTTGGTGATCCAGAATTCCGACCTCATTTTTACAAAAATTTTACCTGGACGTCAGTTAAGACATTACCTTCGGAGCCAGTTAGCCCTAACGGCCAAAACGGTCCATTATAAAGGTCAATCGATTCCATAGCAGGTAAACCCCCAGTTTTACCAATTTTCGTATGCTATAGTTCACCTTTTTTTTCGGTGATTCGGAATTCCGACCTCATTTTTTCCAAAACTATACCTGGATGTCCGTTAAGACCTTACTTATGGATCCAGTTGGCCCTCACGGCCAAAATGGCCCATTTTCAAGATCAAACGATCCCCAGAGCAGGTAAACCCTCCATTTTACCAATTTTTGTGTACTATAGTCCACAGATTCTTTGGTGATCCGGAATTCTGACCACAATTTTTCCAACATTTTACCTAGACGTCTGTTAAGGCCTTACCTATGGAGCCAGTTGGCCCTAACGGCCAAAACAGCCCATTTACAAGGTCAAACAAGCCTAGAGCAGGTAAACCCCCACTTTTCCAAATTTTCAGGTGCTATAGTTCACCATCTTTTTTGTTGATTCAGAATTCTGAGCTCATTTTTGCCAAAATTTTACCTAGACGTCCGTTAGGACAATACCAATGGATCCAGTTGGCCTTCACGTCTAAAATGGCACATTTTTCAATGTCAAACGAACCCTAGAGCAGGTAAACCACCCATTTTACTAATTTTCGTGTGCTATAGACCACTGATTTTTTGGTGATCCAAAATTTCGACCTCATTTTTGCCAAAATTTTACCTGGTTGTCCGTTAAGACCTTACCTATGGAGGTAGTTGTTGTCACGGCCAAAATGGCCATTTTCAAGATCAAACGAACCCTAGAGCAGCTAAACCCCACCTTTTACAGATTTTCGTGTGTTATACTCTATGAATTTTTTGGGGATCCGAAATTTCGACCTCATTTTTTGCAAAAATTTTACCTAGACTTCCGTTAAGACCTTACCTATGGAGTCAGTTGGCCCTCACGGCCAAAATGGCTCATTTTCAAGGTCAAACGAGCCCTAGAGCAGGTAAACCCCCCATTTTACTAATTTTCGTGTGCTATAGTCCACAGATTTTTTAGTGATCCAAAATTCCGACCTCATTTTTGCAAAAATTTTACATGGACATCCGTTAAGACATTACCTATGGAGCCAGTTGGCCCTAACGGCCAAAACGATCCATAATAAAGGTCGATCGAGTCCATAGCAGGTAAACCCCCAGTTTTACCAATTCTGACCTCATTTTTTCCAAAATTTATCTGGTAGTCTGTTAAGACCCTACCTATGGAGCCAGTTGGCCCTAACGCCTAAAACAATCCATTTACAAGGTCAAACGAGCCAAGAGCAGGTAAACCACCACTTTTCCAAAATTTCAGGTGCTATAGTTCAACATCTTTTTTGTTGATTCAGAATTCTAACTTCGTTTTTACCAAAATTTTACCTGGACGTCCGTTAAGACAATACCAATGGATCCAGTTGGACTTCACGGCCAAAATGGCGCATTTTTCAATGTCAAACGAGTCCTAGAGAAGGTAAACCACCCATTTTACTAATTTTCGTGTGCTATAATCCACTGATTATTTGGTGATCCAAAAATCCGACCTCATTTTTGCAAAACTTTTACCTGGATGTCCGTTAAGACGTTACCTATGGAGGCAGTTGGCCGTGACGGCCAAAATGGCCATTTTCAAGGTCAAACGAGCCCTAGAGCAGGTAAACCCCCCATTTTACCAATTTTTGTATGCTATAGTCCACGGGTTTTTTGGTGATCCAGAATTCCGACCTCATTTTTGCCAAAATTTTACCTAGACGTCCGTTAAGACCTTATCTATGGAGAAGTTGGACCTACGGCCAAAATGGCCCATTTCCAAGGTCAAACGAGCCCAAGAGCAGGTAAATCCCCCATTTTAACCATTTTTGTGTGCTATAGTCCACGGATTTTTTGGTGATTCGAAATTTCGACCTCATTTTTACCAAAATTTTACCTGAACGTCCGTTAAGACCTTATCTATGGAGCCAGTTGGCCCTCACGGCCAAATGGACCATTGTCAAGGTCAAACAAGCCCTAGAGGTGGTAAACCCCCAATTTTACCAATTTTCGTGTGCTATAGTCCTCGGATTTTTTGGTGATCTGCAATTCAGACCTTATTTTTGCAAAAATTTTCCTTGACGTCTTTTAAGACGTAATCTATGGAGCCAGTTGTCCCTCACTGCCAAAAGGGCCCATTTTCAAGGTGAAACAAGCCCTAAAACAGGTAATCCCCCCATTTTACAGATTTTCGTGTTATATAGTCTACAAATTTTTTAGTGATCTGGAATTCGGACTTCATTTTTCCCAAAATTTTATCGTACGTCCGTTTAGACCTTACGTAACGAACTAGTTGGCCCTAATGGAATAAATGGCCCATTTTCAAGGTCAAACGATTCCTAGAGCATGTAAACCCCCTATTTTATCGATTTACATGTGCTATAGTCCATGGATTTTTTTGGTGATCCGGAATTTTTAACTCATTTTTGACAATATTATATATGGACGTCTGTTAAGACCTTACCTATGGATCCAGTTTTCCCTAACGCCCAAAACGGCCCATTTTCAAGGTCAAACGAGCCTAGAGCAGGTAAACCCCCACTTTTACCAATTTTCATGTGCTATAGTTCACCATCTCTTTTGGTGATTCAGAATTTCGACCTCATTTTTGCCAAAATTTTACCTGGACGTCCGTTAAGATCTTACCAATTGAGTCAGTTGGCCCTCTCGGCCAAAATGGCCCATTTTCAATGTCAAACGAGTCCTAGAGCAGGTAAACCCCAAATTTTACCAATTTTCGTGTGCTATAGACCACAGATTTTCTGGTGATCCAACATTTCGACCACATTTTTGCCAAAATTTTACCTGGACGTTCATTAAGACCTTACCTATGGAGCTAGTTTTCCCTCACGGCCAAAATGGCCCATTTTCAAGGACATACGAGCCCTAGAGCAGGTAAACCTCCCATTTTACCAATTTTCGCGCGCTACAGTCCACAGATTTTTTGGTGATCCGGAATTCCAACCTCATTTTTGCCAAACTTTTACCTGGATGTCCGTTAAGACCTTATTTATGGAGCCAGTTGGCCCTCACGACCAAAATGGCGCATTTTCAATGTCAAACGAGCCCTAGAGCAGGTAAACCCCCATTTTACCGATTTTCGTGTGCTATAGTTGACTGATTTTTTGGTTATCCGGAATTCTGACTTCATTTTTACAAAATTTTACTTGGACGTCCTTTAAGACCTTACATATGGAGCCAGTTGTCCCTCACGGCCAAAATGGCCCATTTTCACGGTCAAACAATCCCTAGAGCAGGTAAACCCTAAATTTTACCAATTTTCGTATGCTATAGTCCAATGATTTTTTGGTGATCCGAAATTCCGACCTTATTTTACCAAAAATTTTACCTGGACGTCCGTTAAGACCTTACATATGGAGCCAGTTGGCCCTAACGGCAAAAACGGTCCATTATCAAGGTCAAACGAGCCCAGAACAGGTAAACCCCCATTTTACCAATTTTCATGTGTTATAGTTTACCATCTTTTTTGGAGATTCGAAATTCCGACATCATTTTTGTCAAAATTTTACCTAGACGTCCGTTAAGATATTACCAATGGAGGCAGTTGGCTCTCACGGCCAAAATGGCGCATTTTCAAGGTCAAACGAGCCCTAGAGCAGGTAAACCCCCCATTTTACCGATTTTCGTGTGATATAGTTCATTGATTTTTTGGTAATCCAAAATTCCGACCTTATTTTTGTCACAATTTTATCTAGAAGTCCGTTAAGACCTTACCTATGGATCTAGTTGGCCCTCACGGCCAAAATGGCCTATTTTCAAGGTCAAACGACCCCTAGAGAAGGTAAACCCCCCAATTTACCGATTTTCGTGTGCTGTAGTCCACAAATTTTTTGGTGATCTGGAATTCCGACCTCATTTTTGCAAAAATTTGACATGGACGTCTGTTAAGACCTTACCTATGGAGCCAGTTGTCCCTCACGGCTAAAATGGCCCATTTTTAAGGTCAAACTATCTCTAGAGCAGGTAGAACGCCGATTTTACCAATTTTAGTATGTTATAGTCTACTGATTTTTTGGTGTTCTGAAATTTCGACCTCATTTTACCTAAAATTTTACCTGGACGTCCGTTAAGACCTTACCTATGGAGCAAGTTGGCCCTAACGGCCAAAATGTCCCATTTTCAAGGTCAAACGATTTCTAGAGCAGGTAAACCCCCAATTTTACCAATTTTTTTGTGCTAATAGTCCACTGATTTTTTGGTGATCCAGAATTGCGACCTCATTTAACCCAAAATTTTACCTGACGTCCGTTAAAACGTTACCTATGGAGCCAGTTGGCCCTAACGGACAAAATGACCCATTTTCACGGTCAAACGATCCCTAGAGCTGGTAGACCCCCATTATATCGATTTTCGTGTGCTATAGTCCACGGATTTTTTGGTTATCCGGAATTCCGACCTCATTTTTGCCAAAATTTTACCTGAACATCCGTTAACACTTTACCTGTGGAGCTAGTTGACCCTATCGGCCAAAATGGCCCATTTTCAAGGACATACGAGCCCTAAAGCAGGTAAACCCCCAATTTTACCAATTTTCGTGCGCTATAGTCCACAGATTTTTTGGTGATCCGGAAGTCCAACCTCATTTTTGCCAAAGTGTTACATGGACTTCCGTTAAGACCTTAGCTATGGAGCTAGTTGGTCCGAACGGCAAAACGACCCATTTTCAAGGTCAAACGAACCCAAAGCAAGGAAACTCCCACTTTTCTCGATTTTCATCTGCTATAGTTCACCATCTTATTTGGTGATTCGGAATTTCGACATTGTATTTGCCAAAATTTTATATGGACGTCCGTTAAGATGTTATCTATAGAGCAAGTTGTCCCTCACGGCCAAAATGGCCCAATCTCAAGGTAAAACAAGCCCTAAAGCAGTTGAACCCCCCATTTTACCGATTTTCATGTGCTATAGTCCACAAATTTTTTGGTGATCCGTAATTTCGACCTCATATTTGCCAAAATTTAACATGGACATCCGTTAAGACCTTACCTATGGAGCCAGTTGGCCCTAACGGCCAAAATAGCCAATTTTCATGGCCAAACTATCCTAGAGCAGGTAAACCTCCCTTTTACCGATTTTTCTGTGCTATAGTCTACAGATTTTTTTGGTGATCCAGAATTTCGACCTCATTTTTGCCAAAATATTACCTGCACATCCGTTAAGACTTTATCTATAGAGCTAGTTTGCCCTCTCGTCCAAAATGGCCCATTTTCAAGGCCAAATTAAGCCCTAGAGTAGGTAAACCTCCCATTTTACCAATTTTTGTCTGCTATAGTCCACAGATTTTTTGGTGATCCAGAAATCCGACCTTATTTTTGCCAAAATTTTACCTCGACGTCTGTTAAGACCTTATCTATAGAGCTAGTTGTCCCTCATGGCCAAAATAGCCCATTTTAAGGTCTAACGAAACCTAGAGCAGGCAAACGCCCCATTTTACTGATTTTCGTGTGCTATTGTCCACAGATATTTTGGTGATCCGGACTTTGGACCTCATTTTTGCCAGAATTTTACCTGGACTATCGTTAAGACCTTATCTATGGAGCCAGTTGGCCCTCACGACCATAATGGCTCATTTTCGAGGTCAAACGAGCCCTAGTGCAGGAAAACCTTCCATTTTGCCTATTTTCGTATGCTATAGTCCACAGATATTTAAGTGATCCGGAATTCTAACCTCATTTTTGCCAAAATTTTTCTCGGACATCCGTTAAGACCTTATCTATAGAGCCATATGGCCCTCACGGCCAAAATGACCCAATTTCAAGGTCAAACGAGACCTAGAGGAGGTAAACCCCCCATTTTACTGATTTTCGTGTGCTATAGTCCACGAATATGTTTGTGATCCAGAATTCCAACCTCATTTTTGCCAAAATTTTACCTGGACGTCTGTTAAGACCTTATCTATTGAGCTAGTTGATCCTCACGGCCAAAATGTCTCATTTGCAAGGTCAAACGAGCCCTAGAGTAGTTAAACCCCTATTTTACTGATTTTCGTATGCTGTAGTTCACGGATTTTTTGGTGATACGGAATTTCGACTTCATATTTGCCAAAATTTTACTTGGATGTCCGTTAAGACCTTATATATGGAGCTAGTTGGCCTTCACGGCAAAAATGTCCCATTTTCAAACTCAAACGAGCCCTAGCGCAAGTAAAACCCCAATTTACTGATTTTCGTGTGCTATAATCAACGGATTTTTTGGTGATCTGGAATTCCTACCTCATTTTTTGCCAAAATTATACCGGGACGTTCGTTAAGACCTAATCTATGGAGCCAATTTGCCCTCATGGCCAAAATGGCCCATTTTCAAGTTGAAACAAGCCCTAGAGCAGGTAAACCCCCATTTTGCCTATTTTTGTGTGCTCACGGCCAAAATGGCTCATTTTCAAGATCAAACGAGCCCTAGAGCAGGTAAACCCCCCATTTTACTAATTTTCATGTGCTATAGTCCACAGATTTTTTGGTGATCCAGAATTCCGACCTCATTTTTACAAAAATTTTACCTCGACGTCAGTTAAGACATTACCTTCGGAGCCAGTTAGCCCTAACGGCCAAAACGGTCCATTATAAAGGTCAATCGATTCCATAGCAGGTAAACCCCTAGTTTTACCAATTTTCGTATGCTATAGTTCACCTTTTTTTTCGGTGATTCGGAATTCCGACCTCATTTTTTCCAAAACTATACCTGGATGTCCGTTAAGACCTTACTTATGGATCCAGTTGGCCCTCACGGCCAAAATGGCCCATTTTCAAGATCAAACGATCCCCAGAGCAGGTAAACCCTCTATTTTACCAATTTTTGTGTACTATAGTCCACAGATTCTTTGGTGATCCGGAATTCTTACCACAATTTTTCCAACATTTTACCTAGACGTCTGTTAAGGCCTTACCTATGGAGCCAGTTGGCCCTAACGGCCAAAACAGCCCATTTACAGGGTCAAACGAGCCTAGAGCAGGTAAACCCCCACTTTTCCAAATTTTCAGGTGCTATAGTTCACCATCTTTTTTGTTGATTCAGAATTCTGAGCTCATTTTTGCCAAAATTTTACCTAGACGTCCGTTAGGACAATACCAATGGATCCAGTTGGCCTTCACGTCTAAAATGGCACATTTTTCAATGTCAAACGAGCCCTAGAGCATGTAAACCACCCATTTTACTAATTTTCGTGTGCTATAGACCACTGATTTTTTGGTGATCCAAAATTTCGACCTCATTTTGGCCAAAATTTTACCTGGTTGTCCGTTAAGACCTTACCTATGGAGGTAGTTGTTGTCACGGCCAAAATGGCCATTTTCAAGATCAAACGAACCCTAGAGCAGCTAAACCCCACCTTTTACAGATTTTCGTGTGTTATACTCCACGAATTTTTTGGGGATCCAAAATTTCGACCTCATTTTTTGCAAAAATTTTACCTAGACTTCCGTTAAGACCTTACCTATGGAGTCAGTTGGCCCTCACGGCCAAAATGGCTCATTTTCAAGGTCAAACGAGCCCTAGAGCAGGTAAACCCCCCATTTTACTAATTTTCGTGTGCTATAGTCCACAGATTTTTTAGTGATCCAAAATTCCGACCTCATTTTTGCAAAACTTTTACATGGACATCCGTTAAGACATTACCTATGGAGCCAGTTGGCCCTAACGGCCAAAACGATCCATAATAATGGTCGATCGAGTCCATAGCAGGTAAACCCCCCAGTTTTACCAATTCTGACCTCATTTTTTCCAAAATTTTATCTGGTAGTCTGTTAAGACCCTACCTATGGAGCCAGTTGGCCCTAACACCTAAAACAATCCATTTACAAGGTCAAACGAGCCAAGAGCAGGTAAACCACCACTTTTCCAAATTTTCAGGTGCTATAGTTCAACATCTTTTTTGTTGATTCAGAATTCTGACTTCGTTTTTACCAAAATTTTACCTGGACGTCCGTTAAGACAATACCAATGGATCCAGTTGGACTTCACGGCCAAAATGGCGCATTTTTCAATGTCAAACGAGCCCTAGAGAAGGTAAACCACCCATTATTTGGTGATCCAAAAATCCGACCTCATTTTTGCCAAATTTTTACCTGGATGTCCGTTAAGACGTTACCTATGGAGGCAGTTGGCCGTGACGGCCAAAATGGCCATTTTCAAGGTCAAACGAGCCCTAGAGTAGGTAAACCCCCCATTTTACCAATTTTTGTATGCTATAGTCCACGGGTTTTTTGGTGATCCAGAATTCCGACCTCATTTTTACCAAAATTTTACCTAGACGTCCGTTAAGACCTTATCTATGGAGAAGTTGGACCTACGGCCAAAATGGCCCATTTTCGAGGTCAAACGAGCCCAAGAGCAGGTAAATCCCCCATTTTAACCATTTTTGTGTGCTATAGTCCACGGATTTTTTGGTGATCCGAAATTTCGACCTCATTTTTACCAAAATTTTACCTGAACGTCCGTTAAGACCTTATCTATGGAGCCAGTTGGTCCTCACGGCCAAAATGGCCCATTTACAAGCTCAAACGAACCCTAGAGCAGGTAAACCCCCTATTTTACCAATTTTCGTGTGCTATAGTCCACGAATTTTTCGGTGAATGGAATTTCGACCTTATTTTTGCCAAAATTTGACCTAGACGTCTGTTAATACCTTACCTATAGAGCCAGTTGGCCCTCACGGCCAAAATGGCCCATTTTTAATGTCAAACGTGCCCTAGAGCAGGTAGACCTCATATTTTGCGAATTTTCGTGTGGTATAGTTCACCATCATTTTTAGTGATCCAGAATTCTAACCTCATTTTTATCGAAATTTTACCGGGACGTCGGTTAAGAATTTACCTATGGAGCCAGTTGGCCCTCACGGCCAAAATGGCCAATTTTCAATGTCAAACGAGCCCTAGAGCAGGTAAACCCCCAATCTTACCGATTTTCGTGTGCTATAGTCAACAGATTCTTTGGTATCCGGAATTCCGACCTCATTTTTTCCAAAATTTTACCTGGACGTCCGTTAAGACCTTACTTATGGAGCTAGTTGGCCCTCACGGCCAAAATGACCTATTTTCAAGGTCAAACGAGCCCAAGGGCAGGTAAACCCCCCATTTTACCAATTTCCATGTGCTATAGTCCAATGATATTTTGGTGATCCGGATTCCAACCTCATTTTACCCAAACTTGAACTGGACGTCTGTTAAGACCTTACCTATGGAGCCAGATGGCCCAAACGGCCAAATAGGCCCATTTTCAAGGTCAAATGAGCCCAGAGCAGGTAAACCCCAACTTTTACCGATTTTCATGTGCTATATTTCACCATCTTTTTTGTTGATTCAAAATTCCAACCTCATTTTTGCCAAAGTTTTACCTGGACATCCGTTAAGACCTTATATCTGGAGCCTGTTGGCCCACACGGCCAAAATGGCCCATTTTAAAGGTCAAACGAGCCCTAGAGCAGGTAAACCCCCCATTTTACCGATTTTCGTTAGCTATAGTCCACGGATTTTTTGGTGATCCAAAATTCCGACCTAATTTTTGCTAAAAATATACCTGGACGTCCGTTAAGACCTTATCTATGGAGCCAGTTGGCCCTCACGGCCAAAATGGCCCATTTTCAAGGTCAAACGAGCCCAAGAACAAATAAACCCCTCATTCTACCGATTTTCGTATGCTATATTCCACGGATTTTTTGGTTATCTGGAATTTCGACCTCATTTTTGCAAAAATTTAACCTGGACGTTCGTTAAGACCTTACTATGGGAACAATTGGCCCTCAAGGCCATAACGATCCATTTTCAAGGTCAAACGGGCCCTAGAGAAGGTAAACCCCCCATTTTGCCTATTTTTGTGTACTATAGGTCACCATCTTTTTTGTTGATAAAGAATTCTGACCTCATTTTTGCTAAAATTTTACATGAACTTCCGTTAAGACAATACCAATGGAGCCAGTTGGCCTTCTCTGCCAAAATGGCGCATTTTCCATTGTCAAACGAGCCCTACAGCAGGTAAACCCCCCATTTTACTAATTTTCGTATGCTATAGTCCACAGATTTTTTGGTGATCCAGAATTTCGACTTCATTTTTGCAAAAAATTTACCTGGATGTCTGTTAAGACATTACCTATGGAGCCAGTTGGCCCTAACGGCCAAAACGGCCCATTATAAAGGCCGATCGAGTCCAGAGCAGGTAAACCCCCAGTTTTACCAATTTTCGTATGCTATAGTTCACCATTTTTTTCGGTGATTCAAATTACGACCTCATTTTTTCCAAAATTATACTTGGATGTCCGTTAAGACCTTACTTATGGATCCAATTGGCCCTCACGGCCAAAATGGCCCATTTTCAGTATCAAACAATCCCTAGAGCAGGTAAACCCTTCATTTTTATCAATTTTCGTGACCTTTAGTCCACCGATTCTTTGGTGATCCGGAATTCTGACCACATTTTTGCCAAAATTTTACCATACGTCCGTTAAGACCTTACGTAACGAGCTAGTTGGCCCTAACGGCCAAAATGGCCCATTTTTAGGGTCAAACGATTCCAAGAGCAGGTAAACCCCCCATTTTACCGATTTACATGTGCTATAGTCCACGATTTTTTTGGTGATCCAGAATTTTTACCTCATTTTTGCCAATATTATACATGGACGTCCGTTAAGACCTTACCTATGGATCCAGTTTGCCTTAACGGCCAAAACGGCCCATTTTCAAGGTCAAATGAGCCCAGAGCAGGTAAACCCCCACTTTTACCAATTTTCATGTGCTATAGTTCACCATCTCTTTTGGTGATTCATAATTTCGACCTCATTTTGCCAAAATTTTATTTGGACGTCTGTTAAGACCTTACCAATTGAGTCAGTTGGCCCTCTCGGCCAAAATGGCCCATTTTCAATGTCAAACGAGTCCTAGAGCAGATCAACCCCAAATTTTACCGATTTTCGTGTGCTATAGTCCACAGAATCTTTGGTAATCCGAAATTCCGACCCCATTTTTGCCAAAATTTTACCTGGACGTTCGTTAAGACCTTACCTATGGAGCTAGTTTTCCCTCACGGCCAAAATGGCCCATTTTCAAGGACATACGAGGCCTAGAGCAGGTAAACCGCCCATTTTACCAATTTCCGTGCGCTACAGTCCACAGATTTTTTGGTGATCCGAATTCCAACCTCATTTTTGCCAAACTTCTTCCTGGACGTCCCGTTAAGACCTTACCTATGGAGCCAATTGGCCCGATCTGCTAAAACGCCCCATTTTCAAAGTCAAACGAACCCAGAGAAGGTAAACCCCCACTTTTACCGAATTTTATATGCTATAGTTCACCATCTTATTTGGTTATTCGGAATTTCGACATCATTTTTGCAAAAATTTTACCTCGACGTCCGTTAAGATGTTATCTAAGGAGGCAGTTCGCCCTCATAGACAAAATGCCCCATTTTCAAGGTCAAACGAGCCCTAAAGCAGGTAAACCCCCTATTTTACCGATTTTCGTGTGCTATAGTTCACCATCTTTTTTGGAGATTCAGAATTCCGACCTCATTTTTGCCAAAATTTTACATGGATGTCCGTTAAGACCTTATCTATAGAGCCAATTGGCCCTCACGACCAAAATGGCGCATTTTCAATGTCAAACGAACCCTAGAGCAAGTAAACCCCCATTTTACTGATTTTCGTGTGCTATAGTTCAGTGATTTTTTGGTTATTCAGAATTTCGACTTCATTTTTACAAAAATTTTACTTGGACGTCCGTTAAGACCTTACCTATGGAGCCAGTTGTCCCTCACGGCCAAAATGACCCATTTTCAAGGTCAAACGATCCCTAGAGCAGGTAAACCCACATTTTACCAATTTTCGTGTGATATAGTTCATTGATTTTTTGGTAATTCGGAATTTCGACCTTATTTTTGTCACAATTTTATCTAGAAGTCCGTTAAGACCTTACCTATGGATCTAGTTGGCCCTCACGGCCAAAATGGCCTATTTTCAAGGTCAAATGATTGATAGAGCAGGTAAACCAACCAATTTACCAATTTTCGTGTGCTATAGTCCACGAATTTTTTGGTGATCTGAAATTTCGACCTCATTTTTGCAAAAAATTCACTTGGACGTCCGTTAAGACCTTACATATGGAGCCAGTTGTCCCTCACCGCTAAAATGACCCATTTTCAAGGTAAAACTATCTCTAGAGCAGGTAAACCGCCCATTTTACAAATTTTAGTGTGCTATATAGTCCACTGATTTTTTGGTGTTTCGGAATTTCGACCTCATTTTACCTAAAATTTTACCTGGACGTCCGTTAAGACCTTACCTATGGAGCCAGTTGGCCCTAACGGCTAAAATGACCCATTTTCAAGGTCAAACGATCCCTAGAGCAGGTGAACCCCCCCATTTTACCAATTTTTTTGTGCTATAGTCCACTGATTTTTTGGTGATTCGAAATTCGGACCTTATTTTACCCAAAATTTTACCTAACGTCCGTTAAGACGTTACCTATGGAGCCAATTGACCCTAACGGCCAAAATGACCCCTTTACAAGGTCAAACGATCCTTAGAGCAAGTAAACCCCCATTTTATCGATTTTCGTGTGCTATAGTCCACGAATTGTTTGGTGATCTGGAATTCAGACCTCATTTTTGCCAATATTTTACCTGAACGTCCGTTAAGACTTTACTTGTGGAGCTAGTTGACCCTAACGGCCAAAATGGCCTTTTTTCAAGGACATATGAGCCCTAGAGCAGGTAAACCCCCCATTTTACCAATTTTCGTGCGTTATAGTCCACATATTTTTTGTTGATCCGGAAGTCCAACCTCATTTTCGACAAACTTTTACCTGGACTTCCGTTAAGACCTTACCTTGGAGCTAGTTGGTCCGAACGGCAAAACGGCTCATTTTCAAGGTCAAACGAACTCAGAGCAGGTAAACCCCCACTTTTACCGATTTTCATGTGCTATAGTTCACCATTTTATTTGGTGATTCGGAATTTCGACATCGTATTTGCCAAAATTTTACGTGGACGTCCGTTAAGATGTTATCTATAGAGCAAGTTGGCCCTCACGGCCAAAATGGCCCATTCTCAAGGTCAAACAAGCCCTAAAGCAGTCAACCCCCCATTTTACCGATTTTCATGTTCTATAGTTCACAAATTTTTTGGTGATCCGTAATTTCGACCTCATTTTTGCCAAAATTTTACCTGGACATCCGTTAAGACCTTACCTATGGAGTCAGTTGGCCCTAACAGCCAAAATACCCAATTTTCAAGGTCAAACGATCCTAGAGTAGGTAAACCCCCAGTTTTACTAATTTGCATGTGCTATAGTTCATCATCTTTTTTGGTGATTCGGAATTTCGACCTCATTTTTGCTTAAATTTAACCTGGATGTCCGTTAAGACGTTACCTGTGGAGCCAGTTGGCCCTCACGGCCAAAATTACCCATTTTCAAGGTTGAACGATCCTTAGTGCAGGTAAACCCCCCATTTTACCTATTTTCGTGTGCTATAGTCCCCAAATTTTTTGGTGATCCGAAATTCCAACCTCATATTTGTTAAAACTTGGTGTGGACGTCTGTTAAGACCTTACTTATGGAGCATGTTGGCCCTGATGGCCAAAACGGCCCATTTTTAAGGTCAAACGAGCCCAAAGCAGGTAAACCCCCACTAATACCGATTTTCATGTGCTATAGTTCACCATATTTTTTGGTGATTCAGAATTTCGACCTCATTTTTGCAAAAATTTTACCTGGACGTCCGTTAAGACCTTACCTATGGATCCAGTTGGCCCTCACGGCCAAAATGGCCTATTTTCAAGGTAAAACGATCCCTAGAGCAGGTAAACACCCCATTTTGCCAATTTTCGTGGCCTATAGTTCACCATATTTTTTGGTGATCCCGAAATTCCGACCTCATTTTAGCAAAAATTTTACCTGGACGTCCGTTAAGACCTTACCTATGGAGCCAGTTGTCCCTCACGGCCAAAATGGACCATTTTCAAGGTCAAAACGAGCACTAAAGTAGGTAAACCACCTAGTTTACCAATTTTCGGGTGCTATAGTCAACAAATTTTTTGGTGATCCATTATTCTGACCTTATTTTTGCCAAAATTTTACATGGACGTCCGTTAAGACCTTATCTATGGAGCCAGTAGGCCAACACGGCCAAAACGGCCGATTTTCAAAGTCAAACAAGCTCTAGAGGAGGTAAACCCCCTATTTTGCCGATTTTCGTGTGGTGTAGTTCACCATCATTTTTAGTGATCCAGAATTCCGACCTCATTTTTTCCAAAATTTTACCTAGACGTCCGTTAAGACCTTATCTATGGAGCCAGTTGGTCCTCATGGCCAAAATGGCCCATTTACAAGCTCAAACGAACCCTAGAGCAGGTAAACCCCCTATTTTACCGATTTTTGTGTGCTATAGTCCACGGATTTTTTGGTGATCCGGAATTCCGACCTCATTTTTGCCAAAATTTTACCTAGACGTCCGTTAATACCTTACCTATAGAGCCAGTTGGCCCTCAAGGACAAAATGGCCCATTTTTAATGTCAAACGAGCCCTAGAGCAGGTAAACCCCCTATTTTGCCTATTTTCGTGTGGTATAGTTCACCATCATTTTTAGTGATCCAGAATTTCGACCTCATTTTTACCAAAATTTTACCTGGACGTCAATTAAAAACTTACCTATGGAGCCAGTTGGCCCTCACGGCCAAAATGGCCAATTTTCAATGTCAAACGATCCCTAGAGCAGGTAAACCCCCCAATCTTACCGATTTTCGTGTGCTATAGTCAACTGATTCTTTGGTAATCCGGAATTCCGACCTCAATTTTTCCAAAATTTTACCTGGACTTCCTGTAAGACCTTACCTATGAAGCAAGTTGGCCCTCACGGCCAAAATGGCCCATTTTCAAGGTAAAACGAACCCTAGAGCAGGTAAACCCCCCATTTTACCAATATTCGTGTGCTACAGTCCACAGAATTTTTGGTGATCCAGAATTCCGACCTAATTTTTGCTAAAATCATACATGGACTTTCGTTAAGACCTTATCTATAGAGCCAGTTGGCCCTCACGGCCAGAATGGCCCATTTTCAAGGTAAAACGAACCCTAGAGCAGGTAAACCCCCCATTTTACCAATTTTCGTGTGCTACAGTCCACAGAATTTTTGGTGATCCAGAATTCCGACCTAATTTTTGCTAAAATCATACATGGACTTTCGTTAAGACCTTATCTATAGAGCCAGTTGGCCCTCATGAGAAAAATGGCCCATTTTCAAAGTCAAATGATCCCTAGAGCAGGTAAACCCCCATTTGGCCGATTTTCGTGTGCTATAGTTCACCATCTTTTTGGGTGATCCAGAATTTTGACCTCATTTTTGCCAAAATTTTACTTGGACGTCTGTAAAGACCTTAACTATGGAACCAGTTGTCCCTCACAGCCAGAATGACCCATTTTCAAGGTTAAACGAACCCTAGAATAGGTAAACCTCCCTTTTACCGATTTTTGTGTGCTATAGTCTACAGATTTTTTTGGTGATCCAGAATTTCGACCTCATTTTTGCCAAAATACTACCTGGACATCCGTTAAGACCTTATCTATAGAGCTAGTTTGCCCTCTCGTCCAAAATGGCCCATTTTCAAGGCCAAATTAAGCCCTAAAGTAGGTAAACCTCCCATTTTACCAATTTTTGTCTGCTATAGTCCACAGATTTTTTGGTGATCCAGAAATCCGACCTTATTTTTGCCAAAATTTTACCTCGACGTCTGTTAAGACCTTATCTATAGAGCTAGTTGTCCTTCATGGCCAAAATAGCCCATTTTAAGGTCTAACGAACCCTAGAGCAGGCAAACGCCCAATTTTACTGATTTTCGTGTGCTATTGTCCACGGATATTTTGGTGATCCGGACTTTGGACCTCATTTTTGCCAGAATTTTACCTGGACTACCGTTAAGACCTTATCTATGGAGCCAGTTGGCCCTCACGACCATAATGGCTCATTTTCGAGGTCAAACGAGCCCTAGTGCAGGAAAACCTCCCATTTTGCCTATTTTCGTATGCTATAGTCCACAGATATTTAAGTGATCCGGAATTCTAACCTCATTTTTGCCAAAATTATTCTCGGACATCCGTTAAGACCTTATCTATGGAGCCATATGGCCCTCACGGCCAAAATGACCCAATTTCAAGGTCAAACGAGACCTAGAGGAGGTAAACCCCCCATTTTACTGATTTTCGTGTGCTATAGTCCACGAATTTGTTTGTGATCCAGAATTCCAACCTCATTTTTGCCAAAATTTTACCTGGACGTCTGTTAAGACCTTATCTATTGAGCTAGTTGATCCTCACGGCCAAAATGTCTCATTTGCAAGGTCAAACGAGCCCTAGAGTAGTTAAACCCCTATTTTACTGATTTTCGTATGCTGTAGTTCACAGATTTTTTGGTGATACGGAATTTCGACTTCATATTTGCCAAAATTTTACCTGGACGTCCGTTAAGACCTTATATATGGAGCTAGTTGGCCTTCACGGCCAAAATGTCCCATTTTCAAACTCAAACGAGCCCTAGCGCAAGTAAAACCCCAATTTACTGATTTTCGTGTGCTATAATCAACGGATTTTTTGGTGATCTGGAATTCCTACCTCATTTTTTGCCAAAATTATACCTGGACGTTCGTTAAGACCTAATCTATGGAGCCAATTTGCCCTCATGGCCAAAATGGCCCATTTTCAAGTTGAAACAAGCCCTAGAGCAGGTAAACCCCCATTTTGCCTATTTCTGTGTGCTCACGGCCAAAATGGCTCATTTTCAAGATCAAACGAGCCCTAGAGCAGGTAAACCCCCCATTTTACTAATTTTCGTGTGCTATAGTCCACAGATTTTTTGGTGATCCAGAATTCCGACCTCATTTTTACAAAAATTTTACCTGGACGTCAGTTAAGACATTACCTTCGGAGCCAGTTAGCCCTAACGGCCAAAACGGTCCATTATAAAGGTCAATCGATTCCATAGCAGGTAAACCCCCATTTTGCCTATTTTTGTGTGCTCACGGCCAAAATGGCTCATTTTCAAGATCAAACGAGCCCTAGAGCAGGTAAACCCCCCATTTTACTAATTTTCGTGTGCTATAGTCCACAGATTTTTTGGTGATCCAGAATTCCGACCTCATTTTTACAAAAATTTTACCTCGACGTCAGTTAAGACATTACCTTCGGAGCCAGTTAGCCCTAACGGCCAAAACGGTCCATTATAAAGGTCAATCGATTCCATAGCAGGTAAACCCCCAGTTTTACCAATTTTCGTATGCTATAGTTCACCTTTTTTTTCGGTGATTCGGAATTCCGACCTCATTTTTTCCAAAACTATACCTGGATGTCCGTTAAGACCTTACTTATGGATCCAGTTGGCCCTCACGGCCAAAATGGCCCATTTTCAAGATCAAACGATCCCCAGAGCAGGTAAACCCTCCATTTTACCAATTTTTGTGTACTATAGTCCACAGATTCTTTGGTGATCCGGAATTCTTACCACAATTTTTCCAACATTTTACCTAGACGTCTGTTAAGGCCTTACCTATGGAGCCAGTTGGCCCTAACGGCCAAAACAGCCCATTTACAGGGTCAAACGAGCCTAGAGCAGGTAAACCCCCACTTTTCCAAATTTTCAGGTGCTATAGTTCACCATCTTTTTTGTTGATTCAGAATTCTGAGCTCATTTTTGCCAAAATTTTACCTTGACGTCCGTTAGGACAATACCAATGGATCCAGTTGGCCTTCACGTCTAAAATGGCACATTTTTCAATGTCAAACGAGCCCTAGAGCAGGTAAACCACCCATTTTACTAATTTTCGTGTGCTATAGACCACTGATTTTTTGGTGATCCAAAATTTCGACCTCATTTTTGCCAAAATTTTACCTGGTTGTCCGTTAAGACCTTACCTATGGAGGTAGTTGTTGTCACGGCCAAAATGGTCATTTTCAAGATCAAACGAACCCTAGAGCAGCTAAACCCCACTTTTTACAGATTTTCGTGTGTTATACTCCACGAATTTTTTGGGGATCCAAAATTTCGACCTCATTTTTTGCAAAAATTTTACCTAGACTTCCGTTAAGACCTTACCTATGGAGTCAGTTGGCCCTCACGGCCAAAATGGCTCATTTTCAAGGTCAAACGAGCCCTAGAGCAGGTAAACCCCCCATTTTACTAATTTTCGTGTGCTATAGTCCACAGATTTTTTAGTGATCCAAAATTCCGACCTCATTTTTGCAAAAATTTTACATGGACATCCGTTAAGACATTACCTATGGAGCCAGTTGGCCCTAACGGCCAAAACGATCCATAATAATGGTCGATCGAGTCCATAGCAGGTAAACCCCCAGTTTTACCAATTCTGACCTCATTTTTTCCAAAATTTTATCTGGTAGTCTGTTAAGACCCTACCTATGGAGCCAGTTGGCCCTAACACCTAAAACAATCCATTTACAAGGTCAAACGAGCCAAGAGCAGGTAAACCACCACTTTTCCAAATTTTCAGGTGCTATAGTTCAACATCTTTTTTGTTGATTCAGAATTCTGACTTCGTTTTTACCAAAATTTTACCTGGACGTCCGTTAAGACAATACAATGGATCCAGTTGGACTTCACGGCCAAAATGGCGCATTTTTCAATGTCAAACGAGCCCTAGAGAAGGTAAACCACCCATTATTTGGTGATCCAAAAATCCGACCTCATTTTTGCCAAACTTTTACCTGGATGTCCGTTAAGACGTTACCTATGGAGGCAGTTGGCCGTGACGGCCAAAATGGCCATTTTCAAGGTCAAACGAGCCCTAGAGTAGGTAAACCCCCCATTTTACCAATTTTTGTATGCTATAGTCCACGGGTTTTTTGGTGATCCAGAATTCCGACCTCATTTTTGCCAAAATTTTACCTAGACGTCCGTTAAGACCTTATCTATGGAGAAGTTGGACCTACGGCCAAAATGGCCCATTTTCGAGGTCAAACGAGCCCAAGAGCAGGTAAATCCCCCATTTTAACCATTTTTGTGTGCTATAGTCCACGGATTTTTTGGTGATCCGAAATTTCGACCTCATTTTTACCAAAATTTTACCTGAACGTCCGTTAAGACCTTATCTATGGAGCCAGTTGGTCCTCACGGCCAAAATGGCCCATTTACAAGCTCAAACGAACCCTAGAGCAGGTAAACCCCCTATTTTACCAATTTTCGTGTGCTATAGTCCACGATTTTTCGGTGAATGGAATTTCGACCTTATTTTTGCCAAAATTTGACCTAGACGTCTGTTAATACCTTACCTATAGAGCCAGTTGGCCCTCACGGCCAAAATGGCCCATTTTTAATGTCAAACGTGCCCTAGAGCAGGTAGACCCCCTATTTTGCCAATTTTCGTGTGGTATAGTTCACCATCATTTTTAGTGATCCAGAATTCTAACCTCATTTTTATCGAAATTTTACCGGGACGTCGGTTAAGAATTTACCTATGGAGCCAGTTGGCCCTCACGGCCAAAATGGCCAATTTTCAATGTCAAACGAGCCCTAGAGCAGGTAAACCCCCAATCTTACCGATTTTCGTGTGCTACAGTCAACAGATTCTTTGGTATCCGGAATTCCGACCACATTTTTTCCAAAATTTTACCTGGACGTCCGTTAAGACCTTACTTATGGAGCTAGTTGGCCCTCACGGCCAAAATGACCTATTTTCAAGGTCAAACGAGCCCAAGGGCAGGTAAACCCCCCATTTTACCAATTTCCATGTGCTATAGTCCAATGATATTTTGGTGATCCGGAATTCCAACCTCATTTTACCCAAACTTTAACTGGACGTCTGTTAAGACCTTACCTATGGAGCCAGATGGCCCAAACGGCCAAAACGGCCCATTTTCAAGGTCAAATGAGCCCAGAGCAGGTAAACCCCAACTTTTACCGATTTTCATGTGCTATAGTTCACCATCTTTTTTGGTGATTCAGAATTCCAACCTCATTTTTGCCAAAATTTTACCTGGACATCCGTTAAGACCTCATATCTGGAGCCTGTTGGCCCTCACGGCCAAAATGGCCCATTTTAAAGGTCAAACGAGCCCTAGAGCAGGTAAACCCCCCATTTTACCGATTTTCGTTAGCTATAGTCCACGGATTTTTTGGTGATCCAAAATTCCGACCTAATTTTGCTAAAAATATACCTGGACGTCCGTTAAGACCTTATCTATGGAGCCAGTTGGCCCTCACGGCCAAAATGGCCCATTTTCAAGGTCAAACGAGCCCAAGAACAAATAAACCCCTCATTCTACCGATTTTCGTATGCTATATTCCACGAATTTTTTGGTTATCTGGAATTTCGACCTCATTTTTGCAAAAATTTAACCTGGACGTCCGTTAAGACCTTATTTATGGGAACAGTTGGCCCTCAAGGCCATAACGATCCATTTTCAAGGTCAAACGGGCCCTAGAGAAGGTAAACCCCCCATTTTGCCTATTTTTGTGTGCTATAGGTCACCATCTTTTTTGTTGATAAAGAATTCTGACCTCATTTTTGCTAAAATGTTACGTGAACTTCCGTTAAGACAATACCAATGGAGCCAGTTGGCCTTCTCTGCCAAAATGGTGCATTTTCCATTGTCAAACGAGCCCTACAGCAGGTAAACCCCCCATTTTACTAATTTTCGTATGCTATAGTCCACAGATTTTTTGGTGATCCAGAATTTCGACTTCATTTTTGCAAAAAATTTACCTGGATGTCTGTTAAGACATTACCTATGGAGCCAGTTGGCCCTAACGGCCAAAACGGCCCATTATAAAGGCCGATCGAGTCCAGAGCAGGTAAACCCCCAGTTTTACCAATTTTCGTATGCTATAGTTCACCATTTTTTTCGGTGATTCAGAATTACGACCTCATTTTTTCCAAAATTATACTTGGATGTCCGTTAAGACCTTACTTATGGATCCAATTGGCCCTCACGGCCAAAATGGCCCATTTTCAGTATCAAACAATCCCTAGAGCAGGTAAACCCTTCATTTTTATCAATTTTCGTGACCTTTAGTCCACCGATTCTTTGGTGATCCGGAATTCTGACCACATTTTTGCCAAAATTTTACCATACGTCCGTTAAGACCTTACGTAACGAGCTAGTTGGCCCTAACGGCCAAAATGGCCCATTTTTAGGGTCAAACGATTCCAAGAGCAGGTAAACCCCCCATTTTACCGATTTACATGTGCTATAGTCCACGGATTTTTTTGGTGATCCAGAATTTTTACCTCATTTTTGCCAATATTATACATGGACGTCCGTTAAGACCTTACCTATGGATCCAGTTTGCCTTAACGGCCAAAACGGCCCATTTTCAAGGTCAAATGAGCCCAGAGCAGGTAAACCCCCACTTTTACCAATTTTCATGTGCTATAGTTCACCATCTCTTTTGGTGATTTATAATTTCGACCTCATTTTTGCCAAAATTTTATTTGGACGTCTGTTAAGACCTTACCAATTGAGTCAGTTGGCCCTCTCGGCCAAAATGGCCCATTTTCAATGTCAAACGAGTCCTAGAGCAGATCAACCCCAAATTTTACCGATTTTCGTGTGCTATAGTCCACAGAATCTTTGGTAATCCGAAATTCCGACCCCATTTTTGCCAAAATTTTACCTGGACGTTCGTTAAGACCTTACCTATGGAGCTAGTTGTCCCTCACGGCCAAAATGGCCCATTTTCAAGGACATACGAGGCCTAGAGCAGGTAAACCGCCCATTTTACCAATTTCCGTGCGCTACAGTCCACAGATTTTTTGGTGATCCAGAATTCCAACCTCATTTTTGCCAAACTTCTTCCTGGACGTCCCGTTAAGACCTTACCTATGGAGCCAATTGGCCCGATCTGCTAAAACGCCCCATTTTCAAAGTCAAACGAACCCAGAGAAGGTAAACCCCCACTTTTACCGAATTTTATATGCTATAGTTCACCATCTTATTTGGTTATTCGGAATTTCGACATCATTTTTGCAAAAAATTTTACCTCGACGTCCGTTAAGATGTTATCTAAGGAGGCAGTTCGCCCTCATAGACAAAATGCCCCATTTTCAAGGTCAAACGAGCCCTAAAGCAGGTAAACCCCCTATTTTACCGATTTTCGTGTGCTATAGTTCACCATCTTTTTTGGAGATTCAGAATTCCGACCTCATTTTTGCCAAAATTTTACATGGATGTCCGTTAAGACCTTATCTATAGAGCCAATTGGCCCTCACGACCAAAATGGCGCATTTTCAATGTCAAACGAACCCTAGAGCAAGTAAACCCCCATTTTACTGATTTTCGTGTGCTATAGTTCAGTGATTTTTTGGTTATTCAGAATTTCGACTTTATTTTTACAAAAATTTTACTTGGACGTCCGTTAAGACCTTACCTATGGAGCCAGTTGTCCCTCACGGCCAAAATGACCCATTTTCAAGGTAAACGATCCCTAGAGCAGGTAAACCCACATTTTACCAATTTTCGTGTGATATAGTTCATTGATTTTTTGGTAATTCGGAATTTCGACCTTATTTTTGTCACAATTTTATCTAGAAGTCCGTTAAGACCTTACCTATGGATCTAGTTGGCCCTCACGGCCAAAATGGCCTATTTTCAAGGTCAAATGATTGATAGAGCAGGTAAACCAACCAATTTACCAATTTTCGTGTGCTATAGTCCACGAATTTTTTGGTGATCTGAAATTTCGACCTCATTTTTGCAAAAAATTCACTTGGACGTCCGTTAAGACCTTACATATGGAGCCAGTTGTCCCTCACCGCTAAAATGACCCATTTTCAAGGTAAAACTATCTCTAGAGCAGGTAAACCGCCCATTTTACAAATTTTAGTGTGCTATAATAGTCCACTGATTTTTTGGTGTTTCGGAATTTCGACCTCATTTTACCTAAAATTTTACCTGGACGTCCGTTAAGACCTTACCTATGGAGCCAGTTGGCCCTAACGGCTAAAATGACCCATTTTCAAGGTCAAACGATCCCTAGAGCAGGTGAACCCCCCCATTTTACCAATTTTTTTGTGCTATAGTCCACTGATTTTTTGGTGATTCGAAATTCGGACCTTATTTTACCCAAAATTTTACCTAACGTCCGTTAAGACGTTACCTATGGAGCCAATTGACCCTAACGGCCAAAATGACCCCTTTACAAGGTCAAACGATCCTTAGAGCAAGTAAACCCCCATTTTATCGATTTTCGTGTGCTATAGTCCACGAATTGTTTGGTGATCTGGAATTCAGACCTCATTTTTGCCAATATTTTACCTGAACGTCCGTTAAGACTTTACTTGTGGAGCTAGTTGACCCTAACGGCCAAAATGGCCTTTTTTCAAGGACATATGAGCCCTAGAGCAGGTAAACCCCCCATTTTACCAATTTTCGTGCGTTATAGTCCACATATTTTTTGTTGATCCGGAAGTCCAACCTCATTTTCTACAAACTTTTACCTGGACTTCCGTTAAGACCTTACCTTGGAGCTAGTTGGTCCGAACGGCAAAACGGCTCATTTTCAAGGTCAAACGAACTCAGAGCAGGTAAACCCCCACTTTTACCGATTTTCATGTGCTATAGTTCACCATTTTATTTGGTGATTCGGAATTTCGACATCGTATTTGCCAAAATTTTACGTGGACGTCCGTTAAGATGTTATCTATAGAGCAAGTTGGCCCTCACGGCCAAAATGGCCCATTCTCAAGGTCAAACAAGCCCTAAAGCAAGTCAACCCCCCATTTTACCGATTTTCATGTTCTAAGTTCACAAATTTTTTGGTGATCCGTAATTTCGACCTCATTTTGCCAAAATTTTACCTGGACATCCGTTAAGACCTTACCTATGGAGTCAGTTGGCCCTAACAGCCAAAATACCCAATTTTCAAGGTCAAACGATCCTAGAGTAGGTAAACCCCCAGTTTTACTAATTTGCATGTGCTATAGTTCATCATCTTTTTTGGTGATTCGGAATTTCGACCTCATTTTTGCTTAAATTTAACCTGGATGTCCGTTAAGACGTTACCTGTGGAGCCAGTTGGCCCTCACGGCCAAAATTACCCATTTTCAAGGTTTGAACGATCCTTAGTGCAGGTAAACCCCCCATTTTACCTATTTTCGTGTGCTATAGTCCCCAAATTTTTTGGTGATCCGAAATTCCAACCTCATATTTGTTAAAACTTGGTGTGGACGTCTGTTAAGACCTTACTTATGGAGCATGTTGGCCCTGATGGCCAAAACGGCCCATTTTTAAGGTCAAACGAGCCCAAAGCAGGTAAACCCCCACTAATACCGATTTCATGTGCTATAGTTCACCATATTTTTTTGGTGATTCAGAATTTCGACCTCATTTTTGCAAAAATTTTACCTGGACGTCCGTTAAGACCTTACCTATGGATCCAGTTGGCCCTCACGGCCAAAATGGCCTATTTTCAAGGTAAAACGATCCCTAGAGCAGGTAAACACCCCATTTTTGCCAATTTTCGTGGCCTATAGTTCACCATATTTTTTGGTGATCCCGAAATTCCGACCTCATTTTAGCAAAAATTTTACCTGGACGTCCGTTAAGACCTTACCTATGGAGCCAGTTGTCCCTCACGGCCAAAATGGACCATTTTCAAGGTCAAAACGAGCACTAAAGTAGGTAAACCACCTAGTTTACCAATTTTCGGGTGCTATAGTCAACAAATTTTTTGGTGATCCATTATTCTGACCTTATTTTTGCCAAAATTTTACATGGACGTCCGTTAAGACCTTATCTATGGAGCCAGTAGGCCAACACGGCCAAAAACGGCCGATTTTCAAAGTCAAACAAGCTCTAGAGGAGGTAAACCCCCTATTTTGCCGATTTTCGTGTGGTGTAGTTCACCATCATTTTTAGTGATCCAGAATTCCGACCTCATTTTTTCCAAAATTTACCTAGACGTCCGTTAAGACCTTATCTATGGAGCCAGTTGGTCCTCATGGCCCAAAATGGCCCATTTACAAGCTCAAACGAACCCTAGAGCAGGTAAACCCCCTATTTTACCGATTTTTGTGTGCTATAGTCCACGGATTTTTTGGTGATCGGAATTCCGACCTCATTTTTGCCAAAATTTTACCTAGACGTCCGTTAATACCTTACCTATAGAGCCAGTTGGCCCTCAAGGACAAAATGGCCCGTTTTTAATGTCAAACGAGCCCTAGAGCAGGTAAACCCCCTATTTTGCCTATTTTCGTGTGGTATTAGTTCACCATCATTTTTAGTGATCCAGAATTTGGACCTCATTTTTACCAAAATTTTACCTGGACGTCAATTAAAAACTTACCTATGGAGCCAGTTGGCCCTCACGGCCAAAATGGCCAATTTTCAATGTCAAACGATCCTAGAGCAGGTAAAACCCCCAATCTTACCGATTTTTCGTGTGCTATAGTCAACTGATTCTTTGGTAATCCGGAATTCCGACCTCAATTTTTTCCAAAATTTACCTGGACTTCCTGTAAGACCTTACCTATGAAGCAAGTTGGCCCTCACGGCCAAAATGGCCCATTTCAAGGTAAAACGAACCCTAGAGAGGTAAACCCCCCATTTTACCAATATTCGTGTGCTACAGTCCACAGAATTTTTGGTGATCCAGAATTCCGACCTAATTTTTGCTAAAATCATACATGGACTTTCGTTAAGACCTTATCTATAGAAGCCAGTTGGCCCTCACGGCCAGAATGGCCCATTTTCAAGGTAAAACGAACCCTAGAGCAGGTAAACCCCCCATTTACCAATTTTCGTGTGCTACAGTCCACAGAATTTTTGGTGATCCAGAATTCCGACCTAATTTTTGCTAAAAATCATACATGGACTTCGTTAAGACCTTATCTATAGAGCCAGTTGGCCCTCATGAGAAAAAATGGCCCATTTTTCAAAGTCAAATGATCCCTAGAGCAGGTAAACCCCCATTTGGCCGATTTTCGTGTGCTATAGTTCACCATCTTTTGGGTGATCCAGAATTTTGACTCATTTTTGCCAAAATTTTACTTGGACGTCTGTAAAAGACCTTAACTATGGAACCAGTTGTCCCTCACAGCCAGAATGGACCCATTTCAAGGTTAAACGAACCCTAGAATAGGTAAACCTCCCTTTTACCGATTTTTGTGTGCTATAGTCTACAAATTTTTTTTGGTGATCCAGAATTTCGACCTCATTTTTGCCAAAAATACTACCTGGACATCCGTTAAGACCTTATCTATAGAGCTAGTTTTGCCCCTCTCGTCCAAAATGGCCCATTTTCAAGGCCAAATTAAGCCCTAAAGTAGGTAAACCTCCCATTTTACCAATTTTTGTCTGCTATAGTCCACAGATTTTTGGTGATCCAGAAATCCGACCTTATTTTTGCCAAAATTTACCTCGACGTCTGTTAAGACCTTATCTATAGAGCTAGTTGTCCTTCATGGCCAAAATAGCCCATTTTAAGGTCTAACGAACCCTAGAGCAGGCAAACGCCCAATTTTACTGATTTTCGTGTGCTATTGTCCACGGATTATTTTGGTGATCCGGACTTTGGACCTCATTTTTTGCCAGAATTTTACCTGGACTACCGTTAAGACCTTTATCTATGGAGCCAGTTGGCCCTCACGACCATAATGGCTCATTTTCGAGGTCAAACGAGCCCTAGTGCAGGAAAACCTCCCATTTTGCCTATTTCGTATGCTATAGTCCACAGATATTTAAGTGATCCGGAATTCTAACCTCATTTGCCAAAATTATTCTCGGACATCCGTTAAGACCTTATCTATTGGAGCCATATGGCCCTCACGGCCAAAATGACCCAATTTCAAGGTCAAACGAGACCTAAGGAGGTAAACCCCCCATTTTACTGATTTTCGTGTGCTTATAGTCCACGAATTTGTTTGTGATCCAGAATTCCAACCTCATTTTTGCCAAAATTTACCTGGACGTCTGTTAAGACCTTACTATTGAGCTAGTTGATCCTCACGGCCAAAAATGTCTCATTGCAAGGTCAAACGAGCCCTAGAGTAGTTAAACCCCTATTTTACTGATTTTCGTATGCTGTAGTTCACAGATTTTTTGGTGATACGGAATTTCGACTTCATATTTGCCAAAATTTACCTGGACGTCCGTTAAGACCTTATATATGGAGCTAGTTGGCCTTTCACGGCCAAAATGTCCCATTTTAAACTCAAACGAGCCCTAGCGCAAGTAAAACCCCAATTTACTGATTTCGTTGCTATAATCAACGGATTTTTTGGTGATCTGGAATTCCTACCCATTTTTTGCCAAAATTATACCTGGACGTTCGTTAAGACCTAATCTATGGAGCCAATTTGCCCTCATGGCCAAAATGGCCCATTTTCAAGTTGAAACAAGCCCTAGAGCAGGTAAACCCCCATTTTGCCTATTTCTTGTGTGCTCACGGCCAAAATGGCTCATTTTCAAGATCAAACGAGCCCTAGAGCAGGTAAACCCCCCATTTACTAATTTTCGTGTGCTAATAGTCCACAGATTTTTGGTGATCCAGAATTCCGACCTCATTTTTACAAAAATTTTTACCTGGACGTCAGTTAAGACATTACCTTCGGAGCCAGTTAGCCCTAACGGCCAAAACGGTCCATTATAAAGGTCAATCGATTCCATAGCAGGTAAACCCCCATTTTGCCTATTTTTGTGTTGCTCACGGCCAAAATGGCTCATTTTCAAGATCAAAACGAACCCTAGAGCAGGTAAACCCCCCATTTTACTAATTTCGTGTGCTATAGTCCACAGATTTTTGGTGATCCAGAATTCCGACCTCATTTACAAAAATTTTACCTCGACGTCAGTTAAGACATTACCTTCGGAGCCAGTTGGCCCTAACGGCCAAAACGTCCATTATAAAGGTCAATCGATTCCATAGCAGGTAAAACCCCCAGTTTTACCAATTTTCGTATGCTATAGTTCACCTTTTTTTTCGGTGATTCGGAATTCCGACCTCATTTTTTCCAAAACTATACCTGGATGTCCGTTAAGACCTTACTTATGGATCCAGTTGGCCCTCACGCCAAAATGGCCCATTTTCAAGATCAAACGATCCCCAGAGCAGGTAAACCCTCCATTTTACCAATTTTTGTTACTATAGTCCACAGATTCTTTGGTGATCCGGAATTCTTACCACAATTTTTCCAACATTTACCTAGACGTCTTTTTAAGGCCTTACCTATGGAGCCAGTTGCCCTAACGGCCAAAACAGCCCATTACAGGGTCAAACGAGCCTAGAGCAGGTTAAACCCCCACTTTTCCAAATTTTCAGGTGCTATAGTTCACCATCTTTTTTTGTTGATTCAGAATTCTGAGCTCATTTTTGCCAAAATTTTACCTTGACGTCCGTAGGACAATACCAATGGATCCAGTTGCCTTCACGTCTAAAATGGCACATTTTTCAATGTCAAACGAGCCCTTAGAGCAGGTAAACCACCCATTTTACTAATTTTCGTGTGCTATAGACCACTGATTTTTTGGTGATCCAAAATTTCGACCTCATTTTTGCCAAAAATTTACCCTGGTTGTCCGTTAAGACCTTACCTATGGGAGGTAGTTGTTGTCACGGCCAAAATGGTCATTTCAAGATCAAACGAACCCTAGAGCAGCTAAACCCCACTTTTTACAGATTTTCGTGTGTTATACTCCACGAATTTTTGGGGATCCAAAATTTCGACCTCATTTTTGCAAAAATTTTACCTAGACTTCCGTAAACCTTACCTATGGAGTCAGTTGGCCCTCACGGCCAAAATGGCTCATTTTCAAGGTCAAACGAGCCCTAGAGCAGGTAAAACCCCCCATTTTACTAATTTTCGTGTGCTATAGTCCACAGATTTTTTAGTGATCCAAAATTCCGACCTCATCATTTTGCAAAAATTTTACATGGACATCCGTTAAGACATTACCTAGGAGCCAGTTGGCCCTAACGGCCAAAACGATCCATAATAATGGCGATCGATCATAGCAGGTAAACCCCCAGTTTTACCAATTCTGACCTCATTTTTTCCAAATTTTATCTGGTAGTCTGTTAAGACCCTACCTATGGAGCCAGTTGCCCAACACCTAAAACAATCCATTTACCAAGGTCAAACGAGCCAAGAGCAGGTAAACCACCACTTTTCCAAATTTTCAGGTGCTATAGTTCAACATCTTTTTTGTTGATTCAGAATTCTGACTTCGTTTTTACCAAAATTTACCTGGACGTCCGTTAAGACAATAACCAATGGATCCAGTTGGACTTCACGGCCAAAATGGCGCATTTTTTCAAGTCAAACGAAGCCCTAGAGAAGGTAAACCACCCATTATTTGGTGATCCAAAAATCCGACCTCATTTTTGCCAAACTTTTACCTGGATGTCCGTTAAGACGTTACCTATGGAGGCAGTTGGCCGTGACGGCCAAAATGGCCATTTTTCAAGGTCAAACGAGCCCTAGAGTAGGTAAACCCCCCATGTTTTTACCAAATTTTTGT